>NC_091167.1:29043114-29053114 GCF_040958095.1 Procambarus clarkii
CCCTGGTGGCCGCCTCTGCCCCCTGGTGGCCGCCCCTGGTGGCCGCCCCTGCCCCCTGGTGGCCGCCCCTGGTGGCCGCCCCTGCCCCCTGGTGGCCGCCCCTGCCCCCTGGTGGCCGCCCCTGCCCCCTGGTGGCCGCCCCTGCCCCCTGGTGGCCGCCCCTGCCCCCTGGTGGCCGCCCCTGGTGGCCGCCCCTGCCCCCTGGTGGCCGCCTCTGCCCCCTGGTGGCCGCCCCTGGTGGCCGTCTCTGCCCCCTGTGGCCGCCCCTGCCCCCTGGTGGCCGCCCCTGCCCCCCTGGTGGCCGCCCCTGCCCCCTGGTGGCCGCCCCTGCCCCCTGGTGGCCGCCCCTGCCCCCTGGTGGCCGCCCCTGCCCCCTGGTGGCCGCCCCTGCCCCCTGGTGGCCGCCCCTGCCCCCTGGTGGCCGCCCCTGCCCCCTGGTGGCCGCCCCTGCCCCCTGGTGGCCGCCCCTGCCCCCTGGTGGCCGCCCCTGCCCCCTGGTGGCCGCCCCTGCCCCCTGGTGGCCGCCCCTGCCCCCTGGTGGCCGCCTCTGCCCCCTGGTGGCCGCCCCTGCCCCCTGGTGGCCGCCCCTGCCCCCTGGTGGCCGCCCCTGCCCCTGGTGGCCGCCCCTGCCCCCTGGTGGCCGCCTCTGCCCCCTGGTGGCCGCCCCTGGTGGCCGCCCCTGCCCCCTGGTGGCCGCCCCTGCCCCCTGGTGGCCGCCCCTGGTGGCCGCCCCTGCCCCCTGGTGGCCGCCCCTGCCCCCTGGTGGCCGCCCCTGCCCCCTGGTGGCCGCCCCTGCCCCCTGGTGGCCGCCCCTGCCCCCTGGTGGCCGCCCCTGCCCCCTGGTGGCCGCCCCTGCCCCCTGGTGGCCGCCCCTGCCCCCTGGTGGCCGCCCCTGCCCCCTGGTGGCCGCCCCTGCCCCCTGGTGGCCGCCCCTGCCCCCTGGTGGCCGCCCCTGCCTCCTGGTGGCCGCCCCTGCCCCCTGGTGGCCGCCCCTGCCCCCTGGTGGCCGCCCCTGCCCCCTGGTGGCCGCCCCTGGTGGCCGCCCCTGCCCCCTGGTGGCCGCCCCTGCCCCCTGGTGGCCGCCCCTGCCCCCTGGTGGCCGCCCCTGCCCCCAGGTGGCCCGGCCCCAACACTGAGGCCTCTCCTCCACTGCCCTGCGCCACAGCACCTCACTACACCTGCACATGGCACGCTGTGACAGCCCCATTACTTGCTCACTGAGCTCCGGGTCTCCTGTGTCGTGTAGGCGGCACGCTGTGGGCCAGGTGAGCCAGGCCAGCGACCTGCTGCTGAGCTCAGGATCTCTTGGCCTGCTAGGCTGCTGAGCTCAGGATCTCTTGGCCTGCTAGGCTGCTGAGCTCAGGATCTCTTGGCCTGCTAGGCTGCTGAGCTCAGGATCTCTTGGCCTGCTAGGCTGCTGGGCTCAGGATCTATTGGCCTGCTAGGCTGCTGGGCTCAGGATCTCTTGGCCTGCTGGGCTCAGGATCTCTTGGCCTGCTAGGCTGCTGGGCTCAAGATCTCTTGGCCTGCTAGGCTGCTGGGCTCAGGATCTCTTGGCCTGCTAGGCTGCTGAGCTCAGGATCTCTTGGCCTGCTAGGCTGCTGAGCTCAGGATCTCTTGGCCTGCTAGGCTGCTGGGCTCAGGATCTATTGGCCTGCTAGGCTGCTGGGCTCAGGATCTCTTGGCCTGCTAGGCTGCTGGGCTCAGGATCTCTTGGCCTGCTAGGCTGCTGGGCTCAGGATCTCTTGGCCTGCTTGGCTGCTGAGCTCAGGATCTCTTGGCCTGCTGAGCTCAGGATCTCTTGGCCTGCTAGGCTGCTGGGCTCAGGATCTCTTGGCCTGCTAGGCTGCTGAGCTCAGGATCTCTTGGCCTGCTAGGCTGCTGAGCTCAGGATCTCTTGGCCTGCTAGGCTGCTGAGCTCAGGATCTCTTGGCCTGCTAGGCTGCTGGGCTCAGGATCTCTTGGCCTGCTAGGCTGCTGAGCTCAGTTAGGTTAGTTCTCCACCCACAATCGGGAAATCTAGGTTCGAATCCGTGGCGGAACAGAAATGGTTGGGCACGTAATCTACAACCTAATTCTCCTGTTCACCTTGCAGTAAGTGGGTACCCGGTAGTTAGTTGTGGGGTTATATCCTTTTCTCTAGTTCAACCTTCGGGGGGGGGGGGGAGCTGTTTATATAGGCTTAAATGGATATATATATGCACAAAAGACTTTCTGCCCGTCTCTGACTTACTGCCCCTCTGTGCTTTTATGCCCTTCTCTACCTTACAAACCCTCTCTGAGTACAAACACAATAAATGAACAATATACAAAATTAATAAATGAGTCGCAACATGGTTTTACAAATGGCCGTTCATGTTTAACAAATTTGCTAACTCTTTATTCCAGCATAGTTGAGGCAGTTGATAGTGGTAAGGATTGTGATGTTGTGTACCTTGACTTTAGCAAAGCTTTTGATACAGTGCCACATGAAAGACTAATTAAAAAAATAGAAGCTCATGGTATTGGGGGTGCTATATTGTTTGATTAGGGCATGGCTATTCCAAAGGAAACAGAGAGTTAGTATAAATGGGGTTAAGTCAGAGTGGGATAATGTTGTTAGTGGAGTACCTCAGGGCTCTGTCCTGGTACCTCTGTTGTTTATAATATATATAAATGATATAGATTCAGGTTTGAGTAGCAACATTTGCAAATTTGCCGATGATACGAAAATCGGTAGGGAAATTAATTCGGAGGAGGACTCGCTATCACTTCAAGTTGATCTAGATAGGGTTTTGAAATGGTCAAAGGATTGGCAAATGCAGTTTAATGCTGATAAATGTAAAGTTCTGAGGCTAGGTAACGATGACAGAGTTACAAGATACGAGCTAGATGGTGTTGAGATTGCGAAGTCGGATTGCGAAAGGGATCTGGGAGTTATGATTAGTAAGAATTTAAAACAAAAGGATCAATGCATGAATGTTCGTAATAAGGCGAATAGGACACTGGGATTTATTAATAGAAGCGTTAGTAACAAGACACCTGGTGTGGTTCTTAAGCTATATCTTGCTCTGGTTAGGCCCCATTTAGATTATGCAGTTCAGTTTTGGTCGCCGTATTATAGAATGGATATAAATTCACTTGAACGTGTCCAACGTAGGATGACTAAGTTAAGTCCCCAAATTAGAAATCTTTCATATGAAGAAAGATTAACAAAGCTTAAGTTGCATTCACTGGAAAGGCGAAGAGTTAGGGGTGACATGATAGAGGTTTACAAGTGGATGAATGTACATAACAGTTGGACAAGTATATGAGTGGGATTGGGTGGTTATAGAATAGGAGCTGCCTCGTATGGGCCAATAGGCCTTCTGCAGTTACCTTTGTTCTTATGTTCTTATGTTAACAGGGGGGATATTAATAGGGTATTAAAAATATCAACACAAGACAGAACACGAAACAATGGGTATAAATTGGATAAGTTTAGATTTAGGAAAGACTTGGGTAAATACTGGTTCAGTAACAGGGTTGTTGATTTGTGGAACCAATTGCCGCGTAACGTGGTGGAGGTGGGGTCCCTCGATTGTTTCAAGCGCGGGTTGGACAAGTATATGAGTGGCATTGGGTGGTTATAGATAGGAGCTGCCTCGTATGGGCCAATAGGCCTTCTGCAGTTACCTTTGTTCTTATGTTTATGTTCTTAAACCCTCCACACCTGGTGACAGAACTCTCCACACCTGGTGACAGAGCCCTCCACACCTGGTGACAGAGCCCTCCACACCTGGTGGCAGAGCCCGCCACACCTGGTGCCAGAGCCCTCCACATCTGGTGGCAGAGCCCGCCACATCTGGTGGCAGAGCCCTCCACACCTGGTGGCAGAGCCCTCCCACACCTGGTGGCAGAGCCCTCCCACACCTGGTGGCAGAGCCCTCCACACCTGGTGGCAGAGCCCTCCACACCTGGTGGTAGAGCCCTCCCACACCTGGTGGCAGAGCCCTCCACACCTGGTGGCAGAGCCCTCCACACCTGGTGGCAGAGCCCTCCACACCTGGTGGCAGAGCCCTCCACACCTGGTGGTAGAGCCCTCCCACACCTGGTGGCAGAGCCCTCCACACCTGGTGGCAGAGCCCTCCACACCTGGTGACAGAGTCCGCCACACCTGGTGACAGAGCCTCCACACCTGGTGGCAGAGCCCTCCACACCTGGTGGCAGAGCCCTCCACACCTGGTGGCAGAGCCCTCCACACCTGGTGGCAGAGCCCTCCACACCTGGTAGCAGAGCCCTCCACACCTGGTGGCAAAGCCCTCCCACACCTGGTGGCAGAGTCCTCCACACCTGGTGGCAGAGCCCTCCACACCTGGTGGTAGAGCCCTCCCACACCTGGTGGCAGAGCCCTCCACACCTGGTGGCAGAGCCCTCCACACCTGGTGACAGAGCCCTCCACACCTGGTAGCAGAGCCCTCCACACCTGGTGGCAAAGCCCTCCCACACCTGGTGGCAGAGCCCTCCACACCTGGTGGCAGAGCCCTCCACACCTGGTGGTAGAGCCCTCCCACACCTGGTGGCAGAGCCCTCCACATCTGGTGGCAGAGCCCTCCCACACCTGGTGGCAGAGCCCTCCACACCTGGTGGCAGAGCCCTCCACACCTGGTGGCAGAGCCCTCCACACCTGGTGGCAGAGCCCTCCACACCTGGTGGCAGAGCCCTCCACACCTGGTGGCAGAGCCCTCCACACCTGGTGGCAGAGCCCTCCACACCTGGTGGCAGAGCCCTCCACACCTGGTGGCAGAGCCCTCCACACCTGGTGGCAAAGCCCTCCCACACTTGGTGGCAGAGCCCTCCACACCTGGTGGCAGAGCCCTCCACACCTGGTGGTAGAGCCCTCCCACACCTGGTGGCAGAGCCCTCCACACCTGGTGGCAGAGCCCTCCACACCTGGTGACAGAGTCCGCCACACCTGGTGACAGAGCCCTCCACACCTGGTGGCAGAGCCCTCCACACCTGGTGGCAGAGCCCTCCACACCTGGTGGTAGAGCCCTCCACACCTGGTGACAGAGCCTTCCACACCTGGACCTCACTCGGACGAGAGTTGTGGTCTTAATACAGAATTTGATAAAGACAAAAGATGGTGTAATATCTTCCCATCAAGACACACCTGAAGGCACACACCTGCAGATCATCAATCACTCCCCCTCCCCACCTCACCCAGGCGGCAAATGAACCACAACTAATTTACTAATGATATCAATTTATAATATTAGATTGTTAAAAAAATGAATTCGAGGTTATCTAGGTGAATGGCTGCTAGGTTATGGACTTTTGCTAGGTGAAGTATTGCAAGTAGTGTTAGACTAGGTGAAATATTATTTGATAAGCTTGCTAGGTGAGCTATTACTTGGTGAGGAATTGCTAAGTGAACTACCACTAGGGAAACTATTGCAAGGCAAGCTGCTGCTGCTAGGTGCCCTATTGCTAGTTGAGCGAAGGCTAGGTAGGTAACTCAAGATAGGTAAACTACTGATGGTTATAAGGCAGCTGTTACTGGGCAGTAACGCCACGGACTGAATGCAACCTTCGGTATAAATAATGTACATAGGCAGAAACATGTCCAGAGGGAGAGGGAGAGAGTATAAACACAGGGACACAGCGAGGAGAAGAGGGAGGGAAAGAGAGAAGAAACAGGTGAGAGAGAGAGAGAGAGAGAGAGAGAGAGAGAGAGAGAGAGAGAGAGAGAGAGAGAGAGAGAGAGAGAGAGAGAGAGAGAGACAGAGAGAGAGAGAGGAACAAGTTAGGTCACACCGTTGAAGCAGGAGGACAGCAGGGGGCTGTATGGAAGTACCACCCCCGGCAGCTACAATGGTCTTGACCTCTCCAGGCCATTAAGACAACCTGGAGGCTATACTTGAAGACGCCACGTGAGGTACAGGATTCATTTCACCTGATTTATTGAGCTGTCAGCCAAGTACAGTCATTGTAACTGTACCTTGACCCGCTTCTAAACACTTCAATGGTCTTGCACTTGACAGAGAAAGTTGGACTCGAAGCCTGAAGTGAGACGTCTGCTGTGAAGGGCAGAGCGCACCTCGTCTACGAGGCGACAAAGACTGCCTCAGGGCTGGCGCAATAGTTTGATCTTTGGTCTGACTGACTGACTGACTGATATTCCAGTGTACTCACCTAGTTGTACTTGCGGGGGGTTGAGCTTTGGCTCTTTGCTCCTGCCTCTCATCTCTTAATCAACTGGTGCACAGATTCTCTAGCCTATTGCGCTCGTTCATATCAGTAGAGTAATTGAGGACTAGAACCGTCCCCTTCACGACTGCCTTCTACATTGTATAGTGCAAGCAATGATGCAAGCAACATCCCCCATGTTGTTTGCATCTATATAAAATATATATATATATATATATATATATATATATATATATATATATATATATATATATATATATATATATATATATAATATATAATTACAGAGAAATACACAGAGAAATGGGAAAGGGCCAGCACACAAACAACTAAGCCAGCACACAAACAACAAACAACTAAGCCAGCACAAAAAACAACAAACAACTAAGCCAGCACACAAACAACAAACAACTAAGCCAGCACACAAACAAACAACTAAGCCAGCACACAAACAACAAACAACTAAGCCAGCACACAAACAAACAACTAAGCCAGCACACAAACAACAAACAACTAAGCCAGCACACAAACAACTAAGTCAGCACACAAACAAACAACTAAGCCAGCACACAAACAACAAACAACTAAGCCAGCACACAAACAAACAACTAAGCCAGCACACAAACAAACAACTAAGCCAGCACACAAACAAACAACTAAACCAGCACACAAACAACTAAGCCAGCACACAAACAAACAACTAAGCCAGCACACAAACAAACAACTAAGCCAGCACACAAACAACAAACAACTAAGCCAGCACACAAACAACAAACAACTAAGCCAGCACACAAACAACTAAGCCAGCACACAAACAAACAACTAAGCCAGCACACAAACAAACAACTAAGCCAGCACACAAACAACAAACAACTAAGCCAGCACACAAACAAACAACTAAGCCAGAACACAAACAAACAAATAAGCCAGCACACAAACAAACAACTAAGCCAGCACACAAACAAACAACTAAGCCAGCACACAAACAACAAACAACTAAGCCAGCACACAAACAACAAACAACTAAGCCAGCACACAAACAACTAAGCCAGCACACAAACAAACAACTAAGCCAGCACACAAACAAACAACTAAGCCAGCACACAAACAACAAACAACTAAGCCAGCACACAAACAAACAACTAAGCCAGAACACAAACAAACAAATAAGCCAGCACACAAACAAACAACTAAGCCAGCACACAAACAACAAACAACTAAGCCAGCACACAAACAACTAAGCCAGCACACAAACAACAAACAACTAAACCAGCACACAAACAACTAAACCAGCACACAAACAACTAAGCCAGCACACAAATAACTAAGCCAGCACACAACAACTAAGCCAGAACACAAACAACAAACAACTAAGCCAGCACACAAACAACTAAGCCAGCACACAAACAACTAAGCCAGAACACAAACAACAAACAACTAAGCCAGCACACAAACAACTAAGCCAGCACACAAACAACTAAGCCAGAACACAAACAACAAACAACTAAGCCAGCACACAAACAACTAAGCCAGAACACAAACAACAAACAACTAAGCCAGCACACAAACAAACAACTAAGCCAGCACACAAACAACTAAGCCAGCACACAAACAACTAAGCCAGAACACAAACAACAAACAACTAAGCCAGCACACAAACAAACAACTAAGCCAGCACACAAACAACTAAGACAGCACACAAACAACTAAGCCAGCACACAAACAACAAACAACTAAGCCAGCACACAAACAACTAAGACAGCACACAAACAACAAACAATGACCGACCAACACAGTAAAGTGTGAAGCGAGAATTACTGAGATAACTTATTCATGAATGAGCTCATAGGCTGAATAGTAATGACTCTGAAGGTGTATCGCGGTGTATCGTCTGCTGTATCCTTGCTGTATACTCTTGCTGTATCATCTGCTGTATTACCTGTTGCAGCCCTTGCTGTATCACCTGTTGCAGCCCTTGCTGTATCACCTGTTGCAACCCTTGCTGTATCACTTGCAGTATCACCTGTTGCAGCCCTTGCTGTATCATCTGCTGTATCACCTGTTGCAGCCCTTGCTGTATCACCTGTTGCAGTCCTTGCTGTATCACCTGCTGTATCACCTGTTGCAGTCCTTGCTGTATCACTTGCTGTATCACCTGTTGCAGTCCTTGCTGTATCACTTGCTGTATCACCTATTGCAACCCTTGCTGTATCACTTGCAGTATCACCTGTTGCAACCCTTGCTGTATCATCTGCTGTATCACCTGTTGCAGCCCTTGCTGTATCACCTGTTGCAGCCCTTGCTGTATCACTTGCTGTATCACCTGTTGCAGTCCTTGCTGTATCACCTGTTGCAGCCCTTGCTGTATCACTTGCTGTATCACCTGTTGCAGCCCTTGCTGTATCACCTGTTGCAGCCCTTGCTGTATCACCTGCTGTATCACCTGTTGCAGTCCTTGCTGTATCACCTGTTGCAGCCCTTGCTGTATCACTTGCTGTATCACCTGTTGCAGCCCTTGCTGTATCACCTGTTGCAGCCCTTGCTGTATCACTTGCTGTATCACCTGTTGCAGTCCTTGCTGTATCACCTGTTGCAGCCCTTGCTGTATCACTTGCTGTATCACCTGTTGCAGCCCTTGCTGTATCACCTGTTGCAGCCCTTGCTGTATCACTTGCTGTATCACCTGTTGCAGCCCTTGCTGTATCACCTGCTGTATCATCTGTTGCAGCCCTTGCTGTATCACCTGTTGCAGCCCTTGCTGTATCACCTGTTGCAGCCTTTGCTGTATCACCTGCTGTATCACCTGTTGCAGCCCTTGCTGTATCACCTGCTGTATCACCTGTTGCAGCCCTTGCTGTATCACCTGCTGTATCACCTGTTGCAGCCCTTGCTGTATCACCTGCTGTATCACCTGTTGCAGTCCTTGCTGTATCACTTGCTGTATCACCTGTTGCAGTCCTTGCTGTATCACTTGCTATATACCTACTATATCCTTTACTGTACCCCTTGCTATTTCCCTTTCTGTAACCCCTGCTGTACCTTTTACTGTACCCTTGCTGTAACCCCTGCTGTACCTTTTACTGTACCCTTGCTGTAACCCCTGCTGTACCTTTTACTGTACCCCTGCTGTACCTCTTACTGTACCCTTGTACCCCCTGCTGTACCTCTTACTGTACCCTTGCTGTACCCCCTGCTGTACCTCTTACTGTACCCTTGTTGTACCTCCTGCTGTACCCCTTACTGTACCCTTGTTGTACCCCCTGCTGTACCTCTTACTGTACCCTTGCTGTACCCCCTGCTGTACCTCTTACTGTACCCTTGTTGTACCTCCTGCTGTACCCCTTACTGTACCCTTGCTGTACCCTTGCTGTACCCTTGCTGTACCTCTTACTGTACCCTTGTTGTACCTCCTGCTGTACCCCTTACTGTACCCTTGCTGTACCCCTTACTGTACCCTTGCTGTACCCTTGCTGTACCCTTGCTGTACCTCTTACTGTACCCTTGTTGTACCTCCTGCTGTACCCCTTACTGTACCCTTGCTGTACCCTTGCTGTACCTCTTACTGTACCCTTGTTGTACCTCCTGCTGTACCCCTTACTGTACCCTTGCTGTACCCCTTTCTGTACCCTTGCTGTACCCTTGCTGTACCTCCTGCTGCTGGGTGGCAGCTGATGCGACAATCAAGACTTGCGGGGGTCTACCAGACGACGTTGGGATGACAAGTGTAACTAACGTCCACAGACAATGTTGTGGTGAGGTGAGACGTTAACAACTGGGAAGTACCCAAATAGCAGCCAGAAAGTAGAAGAAAAGTTGAATCAGAAACAGTTGG
>NC_091167.1:29058114-29063114 GCF_040958095.1 Procambarus clarkii
CGTTTCATCCCAAGCACACAGACCATCTTCCCAGGCAGCAGGTCTTCGTAACACACACCAATCTATTCCAGGAATCAGGTTTCCATTTCAGGCGCTTCGTTCTTGCAGTAATTTTCATCCCTGAGGATATATTTCCCATTTAAAGCTTCCGTTCCTTATTCCAACATCTTCCCTTTCCGTCTCTCGACACTAAATTTCCTTCCAGGGGCTCCCATCTCAGCATTCCAGCTATCCATATACCTTACTTTACTTCCAGAACCCGGTTTTCAATTGCAGAAACTCGATTACTCATAATTTCAAGTCTTTTGCTCCTATCTCAAGATATCCAGATGAGACTCCAGCTGTGAATTGCAGGAGCCTTTCTCTCAACTCTGGCTACAGTTTACCCTTCATCTTATCACGTGTTAGTTCCAGATCTACGTTTTTAATTCCTGACAGCCGTTTATTATCTCCCATTCCAGTCACCAGGAATTAATTCCAGATAATATCTTTCAATTCCAGGGACTCTTTCACCATTCTAACTTGCAGGTCTTCAATTTCTGGCACCAATGTTAATTCCAGACTTCGGTTTCCAATTCCAGAGACCCTTTCATCATTCCAGGATAAACTTTCCATTTCATGCAACCGTCCCTATTTGAGAGAACTTTTTTTTCGACGAAGAAAAACGACGACTTTTATTATCGAGCAACCAACCAACTTTTAATTTTAAGCATCGACTTTCTGTTTCCAGCAAGATCTTTTCTTGTTGTAAATTGTTTTATCTCGTGTTTTGTAATTGTATCTCTGCACCTGCAGAATTTAACTACCAAACACGGTTAATTTATTTGTTACAGTCGTTTCTATTTTGCGAGCGAAATGCGCGGCTGAGATCACGCACGCACGGTCGGCAGGCGCGCGCGTGCACACGCACATGCACACACACACACACACACACACACACACACACACACACACACACACACACACACACACACACACACACACACACACGGGTGGGACACGTGTGTGGCGGTGCTGTAGTGTCCTCGAGTCTCTCCCTCCTGTACACTAATGTTTTCACTGTAAACAAAGCGGTGACCTTCCTCTGTTTCTTGAGGCGGAATAATATGTTATCAAGCAGGATTTCCACCTACACCTTACACTACTAATTCCTCTTAAATTTCCTGTCTTTCAACGTGTGAATAAAGTTTAGTTCTTCTTTTCATAAACGCTCTCAGACTTCAAGGTTAAAGCAGAGTCCTTCAGTGTGAACATATCTCTTACATAACTTTATGCTTTCTTTCCTTTCATTGCAAAATGTTAAGCTTTCATATAAAATGTATTCACATATGGGGTCACGACCTCAAACTCAATACAAATAATTGATAGGCTAGATTATCTTTTTCGTTTCCAGACAACGCATTACCACTTTCATATTACTTTCTTTTAAAATTCCAGCCACTATTTCCTCTCCAAGAGTTAATTCAATTTTTATTTTCAGACGTTTTCCAGGAGCAAGATTTATTTTCCTCACACGCGCAGTTTAATTTTCGAGGCACTTATTTTATCTTTCAGTCACAACAATGCTTTTCCCAAAGGCTTCCTTTAAATTCCTGTCTACCTCTCGCCTCTCTATTCATACCCAGACAGTCGCTTCACTGTTCCAGACGCAACAGTTTCCACGAAGACACATTTCCTTCCAGGAAGGGAGTTGTTGTCGTAGTAAAGGCGAGGCGGGAGACGCAAAAGGTTAATCTAAGTTAAAACCTTTTCACCAGCGTGAGGTGGAAGATGAATACATTGTCTTGGTGGAGTGACGCTGTCTCCTTGTGGCTGTTTGCTGGCTCATAATGTCCTCCGTTCTCACTCTTGAATATTTGAACTTTTTATCGTGTTACAATATACCTATATATTATATATCAATTATATATATTAATATATTTTGGTAGCAGACTTTATTTTAAGCCTATTTCGTTGAAAACGACAGAAAGTTTTAGATTTATGATTCTAGCACGAATCTTCTCGATATTTCTTATATTTCTATTCACTGAAGCAGGAAGATTAAAAATTAACTCTCCAGAGTTAATTTTTACTTATTATTTGGCTATGACGCCTTGTGATGCGTTTCGTAAGGTCTCTCCTCACATTCTCAAAGACAAATTCTTCTGACTGATGAAGATTAAGCCACCCAAAAGGTGGCACGGGCATGAATAGCCCATAAAAAAAATTTGTGTAGCTCCTGATTATATCCTCTAGTGGTGAGGTGGTAGGTGACATGGATGAATGACATACATGGGGTATTAAATGTATGCGGCATTAAAGTAATGCAAGTTACAGCCCCGCTCCTGTGCCAGGTAAGTCCACAACGGGCTCACCGTAGCCCGTGCTACTTGCAACTTTTGTTCCAAGTAGCAAATCTTAAACAACATAAAGTAATGGGGCATTAATGGGGTAGTAAATTAAGAGTGTGACATGTTGGCAGTTTATGTTCGGGTTGCTGCCGTTCCTGTTGCAGGGTCGTTCAGTCCACCTTCCGCACTGGTCCGGGGTCTTGAAGTGGGTAGAGTGTAACTCTATATTATCTGGTTATTGATCTCAGCAATCATAACGTTGGCATGTATATAAATAAAATACACCATAACGTTGACGAATATGGAGACAAAAATACACCAAAACTTTAGCGAATATAGAGATAACATCACTGTAACGTTGGCCTATATACAGATAAAATGTGCATTAATGCTGGCCAATATATAGATAAAATACACAATAATGTTGGCCAATATAGGGATAAAAATACTTTCAATTTCAATTTTGAAAGCAGATAACACTTGCAAGAAAAAATGAAATGCAATATAACCTTTATAAGAGAGAGAGAGAGAGAGAGAGAGAGAGAGAGAGAGAGGGGAAGGAAGGGGAGGGAAGGGGAGGGAAGGGAAGGGAAGGGAAGGGAAGGGAAGGGAAGGGAAGGGAAGGGGAGGGAAGGGAAGGGGAGGGAAGGGAAGGGGAGGGAAGGGAAGGGGAAGGAGGAGAGAAGAGACTGGTGAACAAAGTTATTGAGCCTGAATATATCTGCTAGAGTCCCGCCAAAAGTTTCATGTTTTCGGTGGCTGTTGTCTGTCCTCCGCTCCTCGTGTTTTTCAGTCATTTTTCTCGTGTCCTAAACTCTCTTGTCATCTTCACAGACTCCACTCTTGTTATTCCTTCATTTATTTGTACTTGTATTTGCATTTTATTTGCGTTTGACGCATTTATATGTGCGCGCGATATTTTATTGTGTTTATCCGTCTGTGCTCACCCATCAGTGGGGTGTATGCCTCGTTCAACCTCTCCTCCTGTTAGTACGTCGCATTTTGACGTATACTCCACCTAAGGCCAGCAATCGTCGCACTAGAAAATGGTGCGATCATATAACCTGTCCTCCTACAGACAACGTCGCTTTTCGCTCCTATGCATTACTAAGGCCTAAAATTTTCGTACTAGAAAATGAAAGCGGCTCGCGAAAGTGACGTACTGTCCCGTTTTCTGTTTTGGGTCCTCTGGTTGGTTAGTTTAGGACACTTTAGTACGACATTTTCTTGACGTTGGGAAACGTTAGGAGAACAGTCTGGCCTACGAAGCTCTGTTAGGCTTTTCGCGTCACATGGTCGTAGGCCTAAATTACCGTTGAAGTTCGCCACGTGAGGTGCTTCATTATTTGCACCAATTATTTTTGGTAATTAAAGATTACTTATTTTTAGTATATAATTGTTCATGTCGAGGCAAAGATTGTTTATTTGAACGAAATATTTTTGTTGTATAGTCAAAGATTGCTTATTGAACATGAGAATTATGGAAACTCCAGAAAGTCTGTTGGTCAACACACAAGAACTATGGAACGTACAGAAGGATTATTGGTTCATTGATTGTTTGATTGATGAAGACTGAGCCACCCAAGAGGTGGCACGGGCATGAATAGCCCGTGTTAGATTTTTTATAGTAAATGAATCAGGCTGCTATCGCGGGGGAGGATACTGCTTGACAGTATTTATGAGGGTCTCCAGCTGCTGGACACCTTTTATGACCAGAAGAGTGGCAGTGTTGATGGCTTTAGATTGGTTACTGCAAGGTTCAGGGACTCCTGAAGCTCTTCTAAGGTCGTTGGTTGCTTGACATTCCAGGAGATAGTATTTTACTGGAACTTCTTTTCAACTGCTCATAAAACGGAGGAAAGTGTCCTGAAAGATATTATTGATAGGAACGTTATCCCTACAGACAAAAATCAGAAAATACAATTGACAGTTTACTACAAAAACAAAAAAAGACCAACCTACTCATGAAGAACTCCCCAGACACCAAAGAGAACGCCTTGAAGGAAACCAACGTCGTTTATGCCTTCACATGCCCACTTGGGGACTGTAAGCCCCAAAGAACTCAGTATATAGACAAGACAACAACGTCTCTTTCTGGGCGATTAACTATGCACAAGCAACAGGGCTCCATCAAGGAACATATAATCTCCTCCCACAACCAGACCATCACCAGAGAAATCTTCATGCAGGTCGGTGTTCCATCCCCGACCGTCCAAGTGGTTGGGCACCATTCTTCTTCTACTTCTTGATGGTAGGCGCAGCTTGGATAAAGGGTTTATCCTCCCGCTGGCTACACGAGTACCGCTGTACCGAGTCTCTGTAGGACCGAGTGAGGACTGTCATATCGGGGCAGTGTAAGAGCTGAGGCAGTATGGGGCTCACAACACCATACATACACTCCCATACCTTGGGACAAGGGCCTTATTGAGATTCAGATCTTACTGTTTATATAGGAAATTGTAAAAATTATAATGTTGACTTACTACTCTACATTCTATCCCAAAGCCTCGTGGACTGTTGACAAAAACATAATTACATCCTACACTAGGAAAAGACAGTCATACAACCACAGACCCACTGCCAGAGGAACAAAGTCAGAGTTTTTAATTAATAAATTAATTAGAATAAGTATTTATACAGTACGATCTGAATTTTGTTAGAAGAACAGCA
>NC_091167.1:29068114-29073114 GCF_040958095.1 Procambarus clarkii
GACTACAAGACGTCATGTGGATTTAGTGGAATTCGAGAATATACAATCAATACCGTTTAAGTCAGTTCACTTCAATGTTGCTTCCAAAGAGTGTGTGTACAAGGAGCGTAGAGTAATGTACAGGTGTAGGAACAGGTGTTACACATGCTAATGAAGGCGGTGTTACGTGTACAGGTGTAGGAACAGGTGTTACACATGCTAATGAAGGCGGTGTTACGTGTACAGGTGTAGGAACAGGTGTTACACATGCTAATGAAGGCGGTGTTACGTTAAAGCGCTTCGGGCAGGTCCATGACCTTGACCGTCCAATGAGGCTGTTCATAACTAGCCAATCACCATGGAGCAGTTGTGAGAGGCTAGCCCGTAGACCGTGGCTGTACACACACATGGACTCTCTCTTTCATAGACTAGCAGGGGTACCCGGCTGTTCCCGGGTCTGTCTCCCCTCCTCTTACTCAGTCTCCTCCGTATTTCTCAATCTCCCATTCTCTTATATCTCTTTCGCTATCTCCCATATCGTCTAATCTCTTCCTCTCCAAATTTCTCATTCAGCTCTCCTTCTTTCACACCTTTATCCATTCCCTCTTTCCTCTTACCGCCTTCTCCCTTCTTCTCCTCACTGTTCTTCTCTCTGTGACTTCTCTTCTTCCATCTATTCTTCACCGCCCCCTCGTCTCCTCTCTATCTCTCCCCTCCCTAACCCTCATTCTCCTCCACTACAGCAGGTGAGGAGGGTGACGGTGAGGGGCGGCTCCTCTCCCCTCACAAGACCTCTCCCTGCACAATAATGGCCGCCGCCGCCGCCGCCATATAAATATCGCTGGCCCCTGGACGTTAAAGGGATCTGAACCTTATATATGGCCGCAGCATATGACGTTAAGGGCAAGGCGTCCCCGCCACATTCTTTTTCTCCTCTGAATTATGAACTTCAGGAACGGAAATGTGGCGAGTGAGCGCGTTCTTCTGTCCTCTTGGGGAGGCGCGCTGGAGAATGTGGTGTGGCACCCTGGACCCGGCACTTTCCCGCCCTGCCCTGTGCTGCCTCGTCCCGCCCTGTCCTGTCCTGCCCTGCCCTGCCCTGCCCTGCCCTGCCCTGCCCTGCCCTGCCCCGCCCCGCCCTGCCCTGCCCCGCCCTGCCCTGCCTCGCCCCGCCTTGCCCCGGAGTGTGTCAAGAGCCTGAACAGACCGGGGGTTGGTACTGTGGTTATAGAGTATAGCTGCTCGTTCATCTCCCTCCAGTCCTCGCTCTCTTCATTTCATTCTGAGAACGAACACTTACGGATGAACGAACACTTACGGATGAACGAACACTTACGGATGAACGAACACTTACGGATGAACGAACACTTACGGATGACTGGACACTCCTGAAGTAAACCTCTTTGTATTTTATACAATACTAGAGGGAAATTACCAGTCAAACATAACTTACTGAATGAAGTTGTTACAATCGGGAGAGGAGGAAGGAAACTGACAAGAAAATGTATATTATAATTTTTTAGAACGTTATAAAGGTTCAATTAATTCCTTCAGGCAGAGTGCCAGTTGAATGGTTGCCACGCCCGCCGACCATGTTGGGCGTGTACCTCACAGTAATTAATGATTAGGGGAAAGGATTGGTCCATTAAAAACTGAGACAGGTCAGATAACGGATAATGACAAAGAGATGAGTAGTATTTTTAATAAATATTTTATCTCTATATTTACTAAAGAGGAACTTAACACTATGCCTTCAGCGGAACAAGTCTATGTGGGTGGGGACGAGGACAGGTTGACTAGTCTAACAGTTACCAGGGAGGATGTTATTAAACAAATAGTGAAACTCAAGCCAAACAAATCCCCAGGGCGGATGAAGTGTTTGCCAGGGTGCTTAAAGAATGCAAAGAGGAACTTTGCGAGCCACTGTCTACCATATTTAATAAATCATTAGAGTCAGGTAGAGTGCCAGAGTCGTGGAAGGTTGCTAATGTGGTACCATTACAGAAAAAGATTCTCTATGACTTCAAGACGATCTTAAAAGGGTTTTGAAATGGTCAAAAGATTGGCAGATGCAGTGTAATGCTGACAAATGTAAGGTTTTAAGGCTAAGTAATGATGATATAGTTACAAGATACGGGCTAGATGGTGTTGAGCTTGCGAAGTAGGATTACGAGAGGGATCTGGGAGTTATGATTAGAAAGAATTTAAACCCAAAATATCAATGCATAAATAATTCGTAATAAGGCAAATAGGACACTGGGATTTATTAATCGCAGTGTTAGTAACAAGACACCTGGTGTGGTTCTTCAGCTATATCTTGCTCTAGTTAGGCCCCATTTAGATTATGCAGTTCAGTTTTGGTCGCCGTATTATAGAATGGATATAAATTCACTAGAACGAGTCCACCGTAGGAAGACAAAGTTAAGCTCGCAAATTAGAAACCTGTCACATGAAGAAAGATTGACAAAGCTTAAATTACAATCGCTGGAAAGGCGAAGAGTTAGAGGTGACATGATAGAGGTGAACAAGTGGATGAATGGACATAATAAAGGGATATTAATAGAGTATAAAATGTATCAACACAAGACAGTACAAGAAACAATGGGTATAAATTGGATAAGTTTAGATTTAGGAAAGACCTGGGTAAATACTGGTTCGGTAACAGGGTTGTTGATTTGTAGAACCAATTACCGCGTAACGTGGTGGAGGTGGGGTCCCTCGATTGTTTCAAGCGCGGGTTGGACATGTATGTGAGTGGTATTGGGTGGTTATAGATAGGAGCTGCCTCGTATGGGCCAATATGCCTTCTGCAGTTACCTTTGTTCTTATGTTCTTAATCACGTTACAAAATAAGTTTTGTCCTGCCCCCTCGATCAGACAGACACTTTCATATTTATAGATATTGCTGTAAACTCTGACATCTTTCCACTATGGGAACATCTTCCTAAAATGAGGCAACCCGTTCTCGCACTTTCGTATAGTCAATATTGACTTATTAAATACGTGCATATGTGACATACTAAACATACTAGTTTACCTTGAAAAGCTTCATAGAAAACACCGACCTCACCTAACCTTCTTAGTATGTTAAGATAAGCATCTTATTGCTTCGCAATTACAATTATTACTTAACCTATCTATACTATTACTATAATAGGTTAAGTAATAATTGTAATTACGAAGCAATAAGATGCTTATCTTAACATACTAAGAAGCTTAGGTAAGGTCGGTGTTTTCTATGAAGCTTTTCAAGGTAAACTAGTATGTTTAGTATGTCACATATGCACGTATTTAATAAGTCAATATTGACTGAAAGAAAGTGCGAGAACGGGTTGGATGAGAACATCTGACCTGATGTTGAAGACCATCACGTGCCAACTTTTACCGGAACAGTTCCGTAACTTTAGACGTAATGTGCTCGCCCGAAGCTAATTACCTGAGAGGCTCTTGGTCCACTTGGGATGAGCCACGACCCACTACACTATCAGGTCGACGCTGGTGGAACCCGATAGACTCGAGTCTTCCTTTAGTTTCCAGTCTCACAAGTTTTATGATGGATCCCAAGCAAGTTAATCATGTTAGTATTAAATTAATTAAACTGTAACGTTTGCTATGCATCACCTGTTATTCTAAATTATTTACTTGTAAATTCTCGGGAACATATATGTATTAATAGAGAGAGCGCAAAGAATATATTTCAATTAGTAAATTGACAAATAATTTAAACAATGTCTTATGGAACAATGAACCAAAGCTGGAGCAGGTTTGGTTTGGTGTTCGGGTCCGGTCCTCCCCCACTCCTCCTACTCCTCTCCCACACCTGCCTCCTACACCTGCCTCCCACACCTACCTCCTACACCTGCCTCCCATACCTGCCTCCCACACCTGCCTCCCACGCCTGCCTCCCACACCTGCCTTCCACACCACTACTGTATACCATGTCCCCCCCCCCACCACACAGAGACTACGCGACTGACATAATGTCTCCACGGGGGTCCTGAGAGATAGTGTTGATGTCCTGAGGTAGACGACCACCACCACGCTACACCAGCCTCAACACTGTCCTTGGTGGTGATGTTACCAAGTTGGAGCGTCCCAAACTCTACTGCAGTATACAGTACCTTCTATTATACAGTACCTTCTATTATACAGTACCTTCTATTATACAGCCAAGAACAACTTGGCTACAGGCCGGGACCTGTAGCGATAATGATCTCCCAGACGATGCAGCCATTATTAAGGATGAAGATAATGTGACATTAGTGTAAACTAACTTCAGAGAGATCAACCTTGAGTCACTGTGTGCTGCCTTCCTCAGATAATAGAGTTCTCGGCCACAATGAACGAGCTGAGGCAATTCGTGGACTTCATCCTTCAACATTTCCAAAGCCCTTGTTGATGTGCTCCTGTGCTAGATACGTCAGTCTTAACTGAAGGAACAAGGCGGATTTATTGGCAGATTACACAATGTAAGGCGGATTTATTGGCAGATTACACAATGTAACAATTTTGGTTCCAGCGTATTATCCGTTATTTTCTGATTACGTCTTCAAGGAATAGAAATTTGTCATTATTCAGCTCAAATTTGGCTTTGACCTTTGCTAAAGACAGGTTAGAGAAGTCGTCTTGAAGGTCCAACTTGAAGGCTCTGACTCCTTACCTTATGACACGTTGTTTCCGAAGTCAACAGGCCTTCACTTTCCCATTTTCTATACTCTGGAGACATAAGTAATCAGAAAATAGCTCTATTAACCAGGAATGATCTTTTTTACGCAGTGTTAATAAAGAGGTGACGATAGAACACATTTGGAGGAGAAGACAAAGTAACTTACTTCCTCTGACACGTTTGGTCAGAGGAAGAAAGTCAGGATATTTTCTTTTAAGGAAGGAAAGAGCGTCTCACAAGGACCTGCGCCGACCTGTACTCTCCTTACCACGTGTAGCTGACACACCTGAAGTAGACTCTTTAATATTTAAGTCTCAAAAAGATATAAAGCCACTGAATCACAAGTGTCTAAATG
>NC_091167.1:29075614-29088114 GCF_040958095.1 Procambarus clarkii
ACTCTGCCCATTGTTTCTCGCCGGCGCCTGGGATCGAACCCTGGACCACAGGATCACAAGTCCAGCGTGCTGTCCGCTCGGCCGACCGGCTCCCTCTTAGGAGGCTTATAAGTTCATCTTCAAGAACTTCAAGTTGGTAAGTTCACACGTTCGTGCAGTGTGCTCGTCTCATCTTGAGAACTTTTATACGTTAAGAACTTAAGAGAAAAGAGAACTTAAGAAAAGAGTTCTCTTAAGAGCTTAAGAGACTCTTCACTTTTATTGCAAGAAAAGCCTGGAAATATGACAAGAGATAAGTGTCATAAGACTTTCTGATCCTCACTTAAGACTTGCATATAAGTTGGATAGTCGAGATGGGTATTGGGTGCATAATAAATGAACAAAGTCAATCACCAACAGGGATAACAGGGCAAGAAATACTATCAGGGATAACAGGGCAAGAAATGCCATCAGAGATAACAGGGCAAGAAATGCCATCAGGGATAACAGGGCAAGAAATGCTATCAGAGATAACAGGGCAAGAAATACTATCAGAGATAACAGGGCAAGAAATACTAACAGAGATAACAGGGCAAGAAATACTATCAGAGATAACAGGGCAAGAAATACCACCAGAGATAACAGGGCAAGAAATGCCATCAGGGATAACAGGGCAAGAAATGCCATCAGAGATAACAGGGCAAGAAATGCCATCAGGGATAACAGGGCAAGAAATGCTATCAGAGATAACAGGGCAAGAAATGCTATCAGAGATAACAGGGCAAGAAATGCTATCAGAGATAACAGGGCAAGAAATACTATCAGAGATAACAGGGCAAGAAATGCTATCAGAGATAACAGGGCAAGAAATACTATCAGAGATAACAGGGCAAGAAATACTAACAGAGATAACAGGGCAAGAAATACTATCAGAGATAACAGGGCAAGAAATACCACCAGAGATAACAGGGCAAGAAATACCCTCAGAGATAACAGGGCAAGAAATACCCTCAGAGATAACAGGGCAAGAAATACCATCAGAGATAACAGGGCAAGAAATACTATCAGAGATAACAGAGCAAGGAATACCCTCAGAGATAACAGGGCAAGAAATACCATCAGAGATAACAGGGCAAGAAATACCATCAGAGATAACAGGGCAAGAAATACCATCAGAGATAACAGGGCAAGAAATACCATCAGAGATAACAGGGCAAGAAATACCATCAGAGATAACAGGGCAAGAAATACTATCAGAGATAACAGGGCAAGAAATACTATCAGAGATAACAGGGCAAGAAGTACCATCAGAGATAACAGGGCAAGAAATACCATCATGATAACAGGGCAAGAAGTACCATCATGATAACAGGGCAAGAAGTACCATCATGATAACAGGGCAAGAAGTACCCTCAGAGATAACAGGGCAAGAAGTACCATCATGATAACAGGGCAAGAAGTACCCTCAGAGATAACAGGGCAAGAAATACCCTCAGAGATAACAGGGCAAGAAGTACCCTCGGAGATAACAGGGCAAGAAGTACCCTCAGAGATAACAGGGCAAGTAATACCCTCAGAGATAACAGGGCAAGAAGTACCCTCATGATAACAGGGCAAGAAGTACCCTCAGAGATAACAGGGCAAGAAGTACCCTCGGAGATAACTGGGCAAGAAGTACCCTCAGAGATAACAGGGCAAGTAATACCCTCAGAGATAACAGGGCAAGAAATACCCTCAGAGATAACAGGGCAAGAAGTACCCTCAGAGATAACAGGGCAAGAAATACCCTCAGAGATAACAGGGCAAGAAGTACCCTCAGAGATAACAGGGTAAGTAATACCCTCAGAGATAACAGGGCAAGAAGTACCCTCAGAGATAACAGGGCAAGAAGTACCCTCAGAGATAACAGGGCAAGAAGTACCCTCAGAGATAACAGGGCAAGAAGTACCCTCAGAGATAACAGGGCAAGAAGTACCCTCATGATAACAGGGCAAGAAGTACCCTCAGAGATAACAGGGCAAGAAGTACCCTCGGAGATAACAGGGCAAGAAGTACCCTCAGAGATAACAGGGCAAGTAATACCCTCAGAGATAACAGGGCAAGAAATACCCTCAGAGATAACAGGGCAAGAAGTACCCTCAGAGATAACAGGGCAAGAAATACCCTCAGAGATAACAGGGCAAGAAGTACCCTCAGAGATAACAGGGTAAGTAATACCCTCAGAGATAACAGGGCAAGAAGTACCCTCAGAGATAACAGGGCAAGTAATACCCTCAGAGATAACAGGGCAAGAAGTACCCTCAGAGATAACAGGGCAAGTAATACCCTCAGAGATAACAGGGCAAGAAGTACCCTCAGAGATAACAGGGCAAGTAATACCCTCAGAGATAACAGGGCAAGAAGTACCCTCAGAGATAACAGGGCAAGTAATACCCTCAGAGATAACAGGGCAAGAAGTACCCACTGGGCACAAAGACTAACATAACTATGTACCAGGTCAAGTTGTAAGCATTTAACAAACAATTAACTACTGAGGAAACATATGATGCGAGACACAACATGACCACACCTGAAGCTGGCAGCAAGTGGTGCGTCTCAAGGGTTAGATTCACGACCTAACCGCTTGGGCTGGACGGTAGAGCGACGGTCACCCTTCTTGCCGGTCGGCGTTCAATCCCCGACCGTCCAAGTGGTTGGGCAACATTTCTCTCCTTCGTTCCATCCCAAATCCTTATCTCCAAGTGTTACATCTACCAATTATGACCTTACATGACTCTATTTGATCTTATCATCAAATCTAATTTCTAATTTCTAATCAAATCTAATTTCTAATTTCTTTGATCTAATTTCTCTAGACGTAGATATAATGGGTAATAATATTCGTCTATGTATCTAAGAGCTCCTCGAGCCCAGAATTCTTATATAAGAAGTTTGAAAGTATTGATTCCATTGGTCACAAACTTTGTTATCTACTAAGCAAAGCTTAACATAAGTATTATAATCAAATATGCACGGAGAAAATTCGCCCAAAAATGTGTAATGCTTAACATATTTTTCTGACTTCGAAAAAAATCTGAGGTCGAAAGGATGGAGATCTTAAGGCCCAGTTTTTTTCCCCCTGATGCCTCTGTTCACCTGGATACCTGAGAGATAGACAGCTGTTGCTGGCTGTTTATCTCTCAGGTATTATGGGTACCTTACACACATGGGTACTCTCTTGAGTACCCATGAGTGTAAGAAGCTGTCCATAGTAGTACTCATCTTTGTAAGAAGCTGTCTAGGGCAGTACCCATCTTTGTAAGAAGCTGTCTAGGGTAGTACCCATCTTTGTAAGAAGCTGTCTAGGGTAGTACCCATCTTTGTAAGAAGCTGTCTAGGGTAGTACCCATCTTTGTAAGAAGCTGTCTAGGGTAGTACCCATCTTTGTAAGAAGCTGTCTTGGGCAGTGCCCATCTTTGTAAGAAGCTGTCTAGGGCAGTGCCCATCTTTGTAAGAAGCTGTCTATGGTAGTGCCCATCTTTGTAAGAAGCTGTCTAGGGCAGTGCCCATCTTTGTAAGAAGCTGTCCATGGTAGTGCCCATCTTTGTAAGAAGCTGTCTAGGGCAGTGCCCATCTTTGTAAGAAGCTGTCTAGGGCAGTGCCCATCTTTGTAAGAAGCTGTCTAGGGCACTACTCATCTTTGTAAAAACATGCACAAGGCAGTACCCAGTTGTGAGAGTGAGTACATATGTATGGGAGTACCCATGTACTGGAGTACCCATATAAGGCTGTACTCATATGTGGATAATACCCACGAGTGGTAGTACCCATGTGAGCGTACCCGCGCGTGGTAGTACTAATGGGTGTCGAGTGGGGTGCGGGTCTAAATTTGGTGACCATTGACAAGGGGAAGTTAATGGGTCGTAAACACAGGAGACGCGCCGATGACATTAAGCAGCCAGGGAAGAAAGCAATTAATTTAATGTTTATAGTTTCAAGATACTTTTAATGACTCCTCGTACAGTGTGTACGAGGTGGCGAACTGCCCTCCTTGCCAGCTGTCAATGGCCAGCCCTTGCCAGTTGTCAATGGCCAGCCCTTGCCAGCTGTCAATGGCCAGCCCTTGCCAGCTGTCAATGGCCAGCCCTTGCCAGTTGTCAATGGCCAGCCCTTGTCAGCTGTCAATGGCCAGCCCTTGCCAGCTGTCAATGGCCAGCCCTTGCCAGCTGTCAATGGCCAGCCCTTGCCAACTGTCAATGGCCAGCCCTTGCCAGCTGTGTCAGGGGGTGGGGGGGGGGGGTGGACACGGAGCCCTCTCCAACTTCTGGACAATTTTATGTGAGTGGTAATCTTAGAGAAAATATTTTCCTGCTCTCTCCAGACAGCGGAATAAACCCGGGTACATATTTAATGCCTCACTTCGCGGCCGTAATAATGGCAGAGAAAAGACTGCTAGCATTAATATTATAATACTAAATAATGGAGTCAGCTTATATAGTGAGTCCACCTCCAGACATAACCTACGGCCACCATACTCACCAGGTTCACCAGGACCACCAGGTCCACCAGGACCACCAGGTTCACCAGGTCCACCAGGTTCACCAGGACCACCAGGTTCACCAGGTTCACCAGGATCACCAGGTTCACCAGGTCCACCAGGACCACCAGGTTCACCAGGTTCACCAGGTTCACCAGGTCCACCAGGACCATCAGGTTCACCAGGTTCACCAGGACCACCAGGTTCACCAGGTTCACCAGGACCACCAGGTTCACCAGGTCCACCAGGTTCACCAGGACCACCAGGTTCACCAGGTTCACCAGGACCACCAGGTTCACCAGGACCACCAGGTTCACCAGGACCACCAGGTTCACCAGGACCACCAGGACCACCAGGTTCACCAGGACCACCAGGTTCACCAGGACCACCAGGTTCACCAGGACCACCAGGTTCACCAGGTCCACCAGGTTCACCAGGTCCACCAGGTTCACCAGGACCACCAGGTTCACCAGGTCCACCAGGTTCACCAGGACCACCAGGTTCACCAGGTCCACCAGGTTCACCAGGACCACCAGGTTCACCAGGACTACCTGGTTCACCAGGACCACCAGGTTCACCAGGTCCACCAGGTTCACCAGGACCACCAGGTTCACCAGGTTCACCAGGACCACCAGGTTCACCAGGACTACCTGGTTCACCAGGTCCACCAGGTTCACCAGGTCCACCAGGTTCACCAGGACCACCAGGTTCACCAGGACCACCAGGTTCACCAGGTCCACCAGGTTCACCAGGACCACCAGGTTCACCAGGTCCACCAGGTTCACCAGGTCCACCAGGTTCACCAGGACCACCAGGTTCACCAGGACTACCTGGATCACCAGGACCACCAGGTTCACCAGGTTCACCAGGTCCACCAGGTTCACCAGGACCACCAGGTTCACCAGGTTCACCAGGTCCACCAGGTTCACCAGGACCACCAGGTTCACCAGGTTCACCAGGTTCACCAGGTCCACCAGGTTCACCAGGACCACCAGGTTCACCAGGACCACCAGGTTCACCAGGACCACCAGGTTCACCAGGTCCACCAGGTTCACCAGGTCCACCAGGTTCACCAGGACCACCAGGTTCACCAGGACCACCAGGTTCACCAGGTCCACCAGGTTCACCAGGACCACCAGGTTCACCAGGTCCACCAGGTTCACCAGGACCACCAGGTTCACCAGGACCACCAGGTCCACCAGGTTCACCAGGACCACCAGGTTCACCAGGACCACCAGGTTCACCAGGACCACCAGGTTCACCAGGACCACCAGGTTCACCAGGACCACCAGGTTCACCAGGTCCACCAGGTTCACCAGGACCACCAGGTTCACCAGGTCCACCAGGTTCACCAGGTCCACCAGGTTCACCAGGACCACCAGGTTCACCAGGACTACCTGGTTCACCAGGACCACCAGGTTCACCAGGTTCACCAGGTCCACCAGGTTCACCAGGACCACCAGGTTCACCAGGTTCACCAGGTCCACCAGGTTCACCAGGACCACCAGGTTCACCAGGACTACCTGGTTCACCAGGACCACCAGGTTCACCAGGACCACCAGGTTCACCAGGACTACCTGGTTCACCAGGACTACCTGGTTCACCAGGTCCACCAGGTTCACCAGGACCACCAGGTTCACCAGGACCACCAGGACTACCTGGTTCACCAGGTCCACCAGGTTCACCAGGTTCACCAGGTCCACCAGGTTCACCAGGACCACCAGGTTTACTAGGACTACCTGGTTCACCAGGACCACCAGGTTCACCAGGTTCACCAGGTCCACCAGGTTCACCAGGACCACCAGGTTCACCAGGACTACCTGGTTCACCAGGTCCACCAGGTTCACCAGGACCACCAGGTTCACCAGGACTACTTGGTTCACCAGGTCCACCAGGTTCACCAGGACCACCAGGTTCACCAGGACTACCTGGTTCACCAGGTCCACCAGGTTCACCAGGTCCACCAGGTTCACCAGGTTCACCAGGACTACCTGGTTCACCAGGTCCACCAGGTTCACCAGGACCACCAGGTTCACCAGAACTACCTGGTTCACCAGGACCACCAGGTTCACCAGGACCACCAGGTTCACCAGGTTCACCAGGACCACCAGTTTCACCAGGATCACCAGGTTCACCAGGTTCACCAGGACCACCAGGTTCACCAGGTTCACCAGGTTCACCAGGACCACCAAGTTCACCAGGACCACCAGGTTCACCAGGACCACCAGGTTCACCAGGTTCACCAGGTTCACCAGGACCACCAGGTTCACCAGGTTCACCAGGTTCACCAGGACCACCAGGTTCACCAGGACCACCAGGTTCACCAGGACCACCAGGATCACCAGGTTCACCAGGATCACCAGGTTCACCAGGATCACCAGGTTCACCAGGATCACCAGGTTCACCAGGACCACCAGGTTCACCAGGACCACCAGGATCACCAGGTTCACCAGGATCACCAGGTTCACCAGGATCACCAGGTTCACCAGGATCACCAGGTTCACCAGGACCACCAGGTTCACCAGGACCACCAGGTTCACCAGGTTCACCAGGATCACCAGGTTCACCAGGTTCACCAGGTTCACCAGGTTTTAATTAATAATTCCACTTCCCAATCAATTGAAAGAAAATGAATATGGGAGAAAACCTTAAAATTCAAAGGTATCTGTACCCCTCAAAGAGCCAGTCTGGAGAGCTACAGCTCTACCTTCCTACTCCTTCCTCCCTCCCTCTGTTACCTCACCTGGTCGCCTCAAAGAGCCAGTCTGGAGAGCTACAGCTCTACCTTCCTACTCCTTCCTCCCTCCCTCTGTTACCTCACCTGGTCGCCTCAAAGAGCCAGTCTGGAGAGCTACAGCTCTACCTTCCTACTCCTTCCTCCCTCCCTCTGTTACCTCACCTGGTCGCCTCAAAGAGCCAGTCTGGAGAGCTACAGCTCTACCTTCCTACTCCTTCCTCCCTCCCTCTGTTACCTCACCTGGTCGCCTCAAAGAGCCAGTCTGGAGAGCTACAGCTCTACCTTCCTACTCCTTCCTCCCTCCCTCTGTTACCTCACCTGGTCGCCTCACGCATCCACCTCACTCATCCACCTCACTCACCCACCTCACGCATCCACACCTGAGTCAATATAGCCTACAAGCTATTCTCTAATAAGTTACGATCCCTTTCACATGTTACTACTTAAACAGACTTGCTTTAAAACTGCAAGTGTGAGCATCTTTCTCCACTACGGGCTCACCATAGCCCGTGCTACTTGGAACTTTTTGTTCCAGGTAGCGAATCTTTAACAACAAACAACATCTTTCTCCACCGTAGCAGCCGGGTCTCGAACCCCTGGGGCTACGTTAGGGGCATTCAGTGCCTTAGGGCAGTGCTCTGTGAATCAGATGTATAGATTTGGAATATAATTTATCGTCGATATGAACCGTAAGGTCTGTTTTAACACCATGTTCATTTGTTCACCAAACTGCGTGAAGGGACGACGACGTTTCGGTCCTTCCTGGACCATCTTGAGGTTATCTTGAGATGATTTCGGGGCTTTAGTGTCCCCGCGGCCCGGTCCTCGACCAAGCCTCCACCCCCAGGAAGCAGCCCGTGACAACTGACTAACACCCAGGTACCTATTTTACTGCTAGGTAACAGGGGCATAGGGTGAAAGAAACTGTGCCCATTGTTTCTCGCCGGCGCCCGGGATCGAACCCAGGACCACAGGATCACAAGTACAGCGTGCTGTCCGCTCGGCCGACCGGCTCCCTCCAAACCGACCATTCTCAAGTCGACTGTGAGAATGGTCCAGGACGGACCGAAACGTCGTCGTCTCTTCACTTTCTAGTGTATGGTTTGGTCAACATTGTTCAGCCAGGTTATTGTGACTCTTCGTCTGCATGTTCATTTAAATACACGTTTCATACGTCCCTGGAGTCGTTGGGGTTTCAAAATACGGGAGATTCCTTTTAGAAGGAAAAAGGAAGGGGGGGGGGGATTTAAGGACAGAGGGATGGTCCTAAACCACCCACACTGGCCATGCAACAACAGACCCCCGAACAATGTTGCAAGAGACTAGCCCTGAACGTCTGCCCTCCAACAGAGGTTAACAGATAAACAGACATAAAATTTCATGAATATATAAATCAAAATAAGTAGATGACTGCGGGAGAGAAGCAGGAGACTCCCGTCAACAAGGACAAAGGTCCGAGCAGGTTAACACGGTGGTCAAGGCCGCTAACACGCAGCCACTCTATCCACCAAATTAACCAGCTAAACCTCGTTAATTTAACCCAATCATCCGCAGGCAGGAGGCGCCAGGTGGCTGAGGAGACCAGCTGGAGATGGGGGAAGAGGGAGGGGTGCCGTCGCACCACCTGCAGCGGGTCGTGGTCCGAGTCCTTCAACATGGTTACAGCCACCAGCTGTGGCTCTATGACGCTATAACGACTTCCTCGGTCATCTGTGTCGTCGTCCTCATTCATTTATTTCATTTATTTGCTAGTCTGGAGTTTTTCTTTGGTTATCTATATATATATAGAAATGTAAATGTTCGTTTGTTCAAAATCGCTAATGTCTGAAAGTTGTTCATCGATTGCTTTGAAATGTTCACACACACAATGTTCTATTCGCATCCGAGCGGGTTATCTTGAGATCTTGAGGTTATCTCGAGATGATTTCGGGGCTTTAGTGTCCACGCGGCCCGGTCCTCGACCAGGCTTCCACCCCCAGGAAGCAGCCCGTGACAGCTGACTAACACCCAGGTACCTATTTTACTGCTAGGTAACAAGGGGATAGGGTGAAAGAAACTCTGCCCATTGTTTCTCGCCGGCGCCCGGAATCGAACCCGGGACCACAGGATCATAAGTCCAGCGTGCTGTCCACTCGGCCGACCGGCTGTATCCGACCGGATACATATTATATACGTGTCACGTCTGTGACGGGTAAAAACTTTTTTTGTTTTTTTAAACTGATTTTTTCATGTGTTTTTCATGTGAGGGAAATCTTCGAAACCTCTTTACCGATTGCTTTGAAATTTTGACACAACGTTGCATTCGAATAGGCGCGTGTTTTTATATACCTACTATATACATATCGCACCTGTGACAGGTTAATATTTTTTTAATAGCGCCATCTGTTGCACGTAATAGCAATAACACATGCTATACTAAATATGTTACAATTCCTTTTCAATGTTTCCAATTGCATTGATAAATTAAATTTTTATAGATTTTGATTTATTTTCATTTTGATATATTTATTTTTTTTGTGATATTGTGTTGGAATTGAACTGTGTTGTTTACCATACCGTTCTTTCGTGAGTATAGTCTATTTTTTATTTGTTTATTTTTTTCATTTGGTTTTTTGAACTTTTTTCCTTACATTTCAGTGAAGGGAACGTCAGATCATTTGATGTTCCCAATTTTCTGATGGGAACATCAGATCATTTGGGAAGGCATCGGACGAGGGAGTGGGGAATGGTGGGGGTGACGAGGGGACGGGGGAAGGTTCTGTGGCTCAGCAACGCACATACGTTGTTGAGCCATAGCAACGCGTGGCCGGGTATATATATATATATATATATATATATATATATATATATATATATATATATATATATATATATATATATGAAAGGAAGTACAGAGTGTGTCAAGAACTAGCTGCATTAGACTAAACAACGGGGAATACAGTGTGTCAAAAATTAGGTACGTGATGCTAAAAGTCCCCATCACATAGGTAAGTCATACAGGGTCATGTGGTCAGTAATCTGACCTGCCAAACTCTGGGTGCAGTATGAGGATATTATCAAGAACACGAGAGTTGTTAATATAGTAATTGCAAAGCCGCGGGTACCTCATACCAACGGGTCTGAATGGTCTAATAACTGGGCATTCGGTGATGTAGTGTGGGAGATCATGCCGCAGTTCCTGCTCACAGAGTTTGCACCTGGAGTGCTCAGGATTGGGGGACCAGTCACCTCCAGCCACCTGTCACAGGTAACGGTAACCCAACCTGATCCTGGCAACCACTGTGTCGCACAATGGTTGTTTCTCGCCCACCGGTGAGAAACGAGGGGCAGAGTTTCTGTCACCCTATGCCCCTGTTACCTAGCAGTAAATAGGTACCTGGGAGTTAGTCAGCTGTCACGGGCTGCTTCCTGGTGTGTGTGTGGGGGGGGGGGAGAAAAAAAATAGCAGTAGTAGAAACAGTTGATTGACAGTTGAGAAGCGGGCCGAAAGAGCAGAGCTCAACCCCCACAAGCACAACTAGGTGAATACAGTCTGGTCCACGTTTTGTGCTACCCATTAATATATGTTTTAGATCTGAACAAATCATAGCTGTTTATACTGGTGCTTGCTTTCAGGTCGTTAATTGGGACCCAGTCGGCTGGTCTAACTTCACAACTCTACGGGCAGCACATCCCATATTTCATTTCAGATTTTATCAAAATTCCCGTCCGCGCCCGGAAGCGATCCAAGAAACTGTGAACTGGTGGGTGCACTTCAGGCCCTCCCCTCCACCAGTGGGTGCACCTCAGGCCCTCCCCTCCACCAGTGGGTGCACCTCAGGCCCTCCTCTCCACCAGTGGGTGCACCTCAGGCCCTCCCCTCCACCAGTGGGTGCACCTCAGGCCCTCCCCTCCACCAGTGGGTGCACCTCAGGCCCTCCCCTCCACCAGTGGGTGCACCTCAGGCCCTCCCCTCCACCAATGGGTGCACCTCAGGCCCTCCCCTCCACCAGTGGGTGCACCTCAGGCCCTCCCCTCCACCAGTGGGTGCACCTCAGGCCCTCCCCTCCACCAGTGGGTGCACCTCAGGCCCTCCCCTCCACCACGCCACAAAGTAAATATCGCTGCCAGTGAATATTTCCCGGCGGATCCTTGTGTGCTTATGTGTGTGTGTGTGTACTCACCTAGTTGTGCTTGCGGGGGTTGAGCTCCGGCTCTTTGGTCCCGCCTCTCAACCGTCAATCAACAGGTGTACAGGTTCCTGAGCCTATTGGGCTCTATCATATCTACACTTGAAGCTGTGTATGGAGTCAGCCTCCACCACATTACTTCCTAGTGCATTCCATTTGTCTACTACTCTGACACTGAAAAAACCTAATCCCAACGCACAACGGCCCCAGGGAGCCCCAGAGAGCCCCAGGGAGCCGCAGGGAGCCCCAGAGAGCCCCAGGGAGCCCCAGAGAGCCCCAGGAAGCCCCAGAGAGCCCCAAAGAGCCCCAGGAAGCCCCCAGGGAGCCCCAAAGAGCCCCAGGGAGCCGCAGGAAGCCTCCAAAGAGCCCCAGGGAGCCCCAGGCGAGTGGGAGGTCAGAAGAAAGCATGGCTCGAGTGTGAGAGTGATCACCAAGTAGCGTTGACCATAAGCGAAGATAATGAAGGTGAACACGACAAATAACTTGAGGCTCGGGAGCAATATCTCAGGCGACAGATACCTGAAAGGCTGGATCCAGGAGCGTGAGCTCAACCCTACAAACATAAGTGCACACACACACACACACACAAGCCACCAGACCATAACTCTTTTCTAGTAACAAAAAGCACTTTACTGGAGGCGCCGTGGCCACCCACGCACGGAGCAGGAGCGGCAGGAGGCAACTGGGCCACACAACTCCCCCGGAATATGAGGAAGTATATATATGGGCGTAGAGTTTCCTTCTGGCTAGGGAACAGTCCCCAGAGCCGGCGGGGAGATGTATCAGACCTCCCCCGCCACCCTCCCGTCTCTTACTTGCTATAACGTCGTCGACAGCTATTTGTTGGGTACTTGTGTTAGAGAGAGAGAGAGAGAGAGAGAGAGAGAGAGAGAGAGAGAGAGAGAGAGAGAGAGAGAGAGAGAGAGAGAGAGAGAGAGAGAGAGAGAGAGGCAGAGAGATCAGGATGAGACGAGCAAATCCACAAGGGCCGTGATGAGGGTTCGAACTTACGTCCGGGATGATCCCAGACGCGCTTTAGTCGACTGCACCACGACATGGTAAAATAATAGCAACCAGGAGTGCTACTTCCCTCACAAGG
>NC_091167.1:29098114-29115614 GCF_040958095.1 Procambarus clarkii
GGGGGATAGTGGGGGATGGCGGGGGATGGCGGGGGATGGTGGAGGATGGCGGCGGGGGATGGTGGGGGATGGTGGGGGATGGCGGGGGATGGCGGGGAGGGGGGGCCGGGAGGGGGAAGGAGGCAGTCGCCAGCAATTCATCCGCCGCCATATTTATAGGCGCAGTTTAATGCAGGCTTCACAATTTATGATGAGATACTAGGGCGCAAAAATTGGACTCATCCTTTACGGTCCGTCTCCAGCTGCTGCTGCTGCTGCTGCTTCTGGTGCTACTGCTGCTGGTGTTGCTGCTGCTGCTGCTTCTGGTGCTACTGCTGCTGGTGTTGCTGCTGCTGCTGGTCTTCCTGCTGGTGCTGCTGCTGCTGCTGGTGCTGCTGGTGCTGCTGGTGCTGCTGGTCTTCCTGCTGGTGCTGGTGCTGGTGGTGGTGATACTGCTGGGGGTGCCTCTTGTGCTACTGCTGCTGTTAGAGCTGCTGCTTCCTCTTGTGCTACTGCTGCAGTTAGTGCTGCTGAGATACAGGTAGAGGCGCTGCTCGCTGCCTGGAACAACCATCACCTCGAAACTTCATTCCATTCTCATCAATAGAGCCACTCCTCCTCCTCTTCCTCCTACTTCCCTTCTCTTTCTTTCCTTATTAGTGTAGTCCTGGGGAAACACCCCATTGGTTATGATTCCTGACAGTTTTGTTTCTGTGAGTCCTTTTACATCCCGGTTCTCCTCTTGTGCTCTTTCCCTAAGTTTGTTATATTGTAATACCATTTATGTTTGAGTACATTACTCTGAAGCTGACTTTCTTCTGTCCAGTCTCTGTCCTTTGATGACCCTGGAATAGGGGGGTAGGGCGGGTCTGGGATGGGAGGGCGTGGAGGGTCTAGGAAGGGGGACTGATGGAATTTACAAGGAGGATCAAGTATGGAGGGGCTGAGAGGGTTTGGGATTACGAGTCAATGAGGTCATGTGAGGGGGAAGGTGGGGATGGGGTGGGGGATAGGGACGGAGGGATGGGGGTTGGGTAACAGGGAAGGGCATGGGGAGGGGGAATAAGGGCATGGGGGTGGGGGAACATGGTGGTCCTGTGGTGGGGAACAGAGTGGGCATAGTTTGGAGGTCTCTAATGTTTGGGGAGGTGCAGGCGATTGAGGGAGGGGGGGAGAAGGGTCGTGGGGGGGGTGGATGATGCTTGGTTTCTGTTACACTCCTTACTGGGGCTGCTGGCCTGCTGGTGGAGGGATCCCCACTCCCCTCTGAGGTTACTAGAGATATTCTAAATATACTGATTAAGAACTATGTTCCCCCAGTCCCTTTCTTCTCCTTGCGTCTCTTTCTTGCTTCTGTTCCCCTCACTCTCTCTTCCCTTGCTCTGTCCCTCTGCTGGAAAATATCCCCGTATTCCTTATCCCAGAAGCTTGCTCGCTCTGGATCGGATATCCTCTTTTGTTTCCTCGTTCGAGAACACTAACTTTATCTTCGCTTCCTGTCCTTCTCGTAACCAGCTCGCTTGAAAACTTTCTCCACGCCGCTATCATCCTCCACCATAATCAAACCCTCCAAGAACTTTGTCCAAGCAGCCTGTCCTCCTGCAAAGAACGTCGCTTTTCGCTCGTATGCCAAAAGGCCAAAAATTATCGTACTAGAAAATGGAAGAGGCTGGCGAAATTGACGTACTGTTCCGTTTTCTGTTGTGGGTCCTCTATTAGGTTAGGAGAGGACACTTTAAATTTACCGTTTTTTTTTGACGTTGGGAAACATTACGAGGACGGACTGACACGAAACAAAGACACAAGAGGTTGACGGACATGAAGTAGAGCTAATGATTTAGATGGGTAGAGTAAGATTTGGAAGAAAAGGTGCATAAAGTGAAGGAATAGGAAGCAGAGGTCCATGATATACCTACCTACCCCCCCCCCCCTCACCCCCCCCTAACCCCCCCCCCCTTCTCTCCATGATATAACTAGCTTCTCCAAGAGGATCGTGAAGGGCCCCTATCGACTTCCTATAACAGGGTCCACACTCGGCACCAGCGAGAGGTCAGCTACAGCACAGCTATACTGCCGCTGTGTTGCTGTGGCCACCCAGCTATACTGCCGCTGTGTTGCTGTGGCCACCCAGCTATACTGCAGCTATGTTACCGCCATAGTCTGTGTGATCCGGGTGGAAGCATTTGGGTTCAATAGAGGAAGACCGTTAGTTATAATCTCAGCGTGATAACGGTCTCATTCAGGGGGAGTGTTCTCTTGATCCTTGTGCTCACTCACTCACCCCCACTGTCAGACTCACTCACTCACCCCCACTGTCAGACTCACTCACTCACCCCCACTGTCAGACTCACTCACTCACCCCCACTGTCAGACTCACTCACTCACCCACACTGTCAGACTCACTCACTCACCCCCACTGTCAGACTCACTCACTCACCCCCACTGTCAGACTCACTCACTCACCACCACTGTCAGACTCACTCACTCACCCCCACTGTCAGAATCACTCACTCACCCCCACTGTCAGACTCACTCACTCACCCCCACTGTCAGACTCACTCACTCACCCACACTGTCAGACTCACTCACTCACCCCCACTGTCAGACTCACTCACTCACCCCCACTGTCAGACTCACTCACTCACCCCCACTGTCAGACTCACTCACTCACCCCCACTGTCAGACTCACTCACTCACCCCCACTGTCAGACTCACTCACTCACCCCCACTGTCAGACTCACTCACTCACTCACCCCCACTGTCAGACTCACTCACTCACTCGCCCCCACTGTCAGACTCACTCACTCACCCCCACTGTCAGACTCACTCACTCACCCCCACTGTCAGACTCACTCACTCACCCCCACTGTCAGACTCACTCACTCACCCCCACTGTCAGACTCACTCACCCCCACTGTCAGACTCACTCACTCACCCCCACTGTCAGACTCACTCACTCACCCCCACTGTCAGACTCACTCACCCCCACTGTCAGACTCACTCACTCGCCCCCACTGTCAGACTCACTCACTCACCACCACTGTCAGACTCACTCACTCACCCCCACTGTCAGACTCACTCACTCACCCCCACTGTCAGACTCACTCACTCGCCCCCACTGTCAGACTCACTCACTCACCACCACTGTCAGACTCACTCACTCACCCCCACTGTCAGACTCACTCACTCACCCCCACTGTCAGACTCACTCACTCACCCCACTGTCAGACTCACTCACTCACCCCCACTGTCAGACTCACTCACTCACCCCCACTGTCAGACTCACTCACTCACCACCACTGTCAGACTCACTCACTCACCCCCACTGTCAGACTCACTCACTCACCCCCACTGTCAGACTCACTCACTCACCCCCACTGTCAGACTCACTCACTCACCACCACTGTCAGACTCACTCACTCACCCCCATTGTCAGACTCACTCACTCACCCCCACTGTCAGACTCACTCACTCACCCCCACTGTCAGACTCACTCACTCACCCCCACTGTCAGACTCACTCACTCACCCCCACTGTCAGACTCACTCACTCTCCCCCACTGTCAGACTCACTCACCCCCACTGTCAGACTTACTCACTCACCACCACTGTCAGACTCACTCACCACCACCACTGTCAGACTCACCCCCCACTGTGAGACTCACTCACTCACCCCCACTGTCAGACTCACTCACTCACCCCCACTGTCAGACTCACTCACTCACCACCACTGTCAGACTCACTCACTCACCCCCACTGTCAGACTCACTCACTCACCCCCACTGTCAGACTCACTCACTCACCCCCACTGTCAGACTCACTCACTCACCCACACTGTCAGACTCACTCACTCACCCCCACTGTCAGACTCACTCACTCACCCCCACTGTCAGACTCACTCACTCACCCCCACTGTCAGACTCACTCACTCACCCCCACTGTCAGACTCACTCACTCACCCCCACTGTCAGACTCACTCACTCACCCCCACTGTCAGACTCACTCACTCACTCACCCCACTGTCAGACTCACTCACTCACTCGCCCCCACTGTCAGACTCACTCACTCACCCCCACTGTCAGACTCACTCACTCACCCCCACTGTCAGACTCACTCACTCACCCCCACTGTCAGACTCACTCACTCACCCCCACTGTCAGACTCACTCACTCACCCCCACTGTCAGACTCACTCACTCACCCCCACTGTCAGACTCACTCACTCACCCCCACTGTCAGACTCACTCACTCACCCCCACTGTCAGACTCACTCACCCCCACTGTCAGACTCACTCACTCGCCCCCACTGTCAGACTCACTCACTCACCACCACTGTCAGACTCACTCACTCACCCCCACTGTCAGACTCACTCACTCACCCCCACTGTCAGACTCACTCACTCGCCCCCACTGTCAGACTCACTCACTCACCACCACTGTCAGACTCACTCACTCACCCCCACTGTCAGACTCACTCACTCACCCCCACTGTCAGACTCACTCACTCACCCCCACTGTCAGACTCACTCACTCACCCCCACTGTCAGACTCACTCACTCACCCCCACTGTCAGACTCACTCACTCACCACCACTGTCAGACTCACTCACTCACCCCCACTGTCAGACTCACTCACTCACCCCCACTGTCAGACTCACTCACTCACCCCCACTGTCAGACTCACTCACTCACCACCACTGTCAGACTCACTCACTCACCCCCATTGTCAGACTCACTCACTCACCCCCACTGTCAGACTCACTCACTCACCCCCACTGTCAGACTCACTCACTCACCCCACTGTCAGACTCACTCACTCACCCCCACTGTCAGACTCACTCACTCTCCCCCACTGTCAGACTCACTCACCCCCACTGTCAGACTTACTCACTCACCACCACTGTCAGACTCACTCACCACCACCACTGTCAGACTCACCCCCACTGTGAGACTCACTCACTCACCCCCACTGTCAGACTCACTCACTCACCCCCACTGTCAGACTCACTCACTCACCCCCACTGTCAGACTCACTCACCCCCACTGTCAGACTCACTCACTCGCCCCCACTGTCAGACTCACTCACTCACCACCACTGTCAGACTCACTCACTCACCCCCACTGTCAGACTCACTCACTTCACCCCCACTGTCAGACTCACTCACTCGCCCCCACTGTCAGACTCACTCACTCACCACCACTGTCAGACTCACTCACTCACCCCCACTGTCAGACTCACTCACTCACCCCCACTGTCAGACTCACTCACTCACCCCCACTGTCAGACTCACTCACTCACCCCCACTGTCAGACTCACTCACTCACCCCCACTGTCAGACTCACTCACTCACCACCACTGTCAGACTCACTCACTCACCCCCACTGTCAGACTCACTCACTCACCCCCACTGTCAGACTCACTCACTCACCCCCACTGTCAGACTCACTCACTCACCACCACTGTCAGACTCACTCACTCACCCCCATTGTCAGACTCACTCACTCACCCCCACTGTCAGACTCACTCACTCACCCCCACTGTCAGACTCACTCACTCACCCCCACTGTCAGACTCACTCACTCACCCCCACTGTCAGACTCACTCACTCTCCCCCACTGTCAGACTCACTCACCCCCACTGTCAGACTTACTCACTCACCACCACTGTCAGACTCACTCACCACCACCACTGTCAGACTCACCCCCACTGTGAGACTCACTCACTCACCCCCACTGTCAGACTCACTCACTCACCCCCACTGTCAGACTCACTCACTCACCACCACTGTCAGACTCACTCACTCACCCCCACTGTCAGACTCACTCACTCACCCCCACTGTCAGACTCACTCACTCACCCCCACTGTCAGACTCACTCACTCACCCACACTGTCAGACTCACTCACTCACCCCCACTGTCAGACTCACTCACTCACCCCCACTGTCAGACTCACTCACTCACCCCACTGTCAGACTCACTCACTCACCCCCACTGTCAGACTCACTCACTCACCCCCACTGTCAGACTCACTCACTCACCCCCACTGTCAGACTCACTCACTCACTCACCCCCACTGTCAGACTCACTCACTCACTCGCCCCCACTGTCAGACTCACTCACTCACCCCCACTGTCAGACTCACTCACTCACCCCCACTGTCAGACTCACTCACTCACCCCCACTGTCAGACTCACTCACTCACCCCACTGTCAGACTCACTCACCCCCACTGTCAGACTCACTCACTCACCCCCACTGTCAGACTCACTCACTCACCCCCACTGTCAAACTCACTCACTCACCCCCACTGTCAGACTCACTCACCCCCACTGTCAGACTCACTCACTCGCCCCACTGTCAGACTCACTCACTCACCACCACTGTCAGACTCACTCACTCACCCCCACTGTCAGACTCACTCACTCACCCCCACTGTCAGACTCACTCACTCGCCCCCACTGTCAGACTCACTCACTCACCACCACTGTCAGACTCACTCACTCACCCCCACTGTCAGACTCACTCACTCACCCCCACTGTCAGACTCACTCACTCACCCCCACTGTCAGACTCACTCACTCACCCCCACTGTCAGACTCACTCACTCACCCCCACTGTCAGACTCACTCACTCACCACCACTGTCAGACTCACTCACTCACCCCCACTGTCAGACTCACTCACTCGCCCCCACTGTCAGACTCACTCACTCACCCCCACTGTCAGACTCACTCACTCACCACCACTGTCAGACTCACTCACTCACCCCCATTGTCAGACTCACTCACTCACCCCCACTGTCAGACTCACTCACTCACCCCCACTGTCAGACTCACTCACTCACCCCCACTGTCAGACTCACTCACTCACCCCCACTGTCAGACTCACTCACTCTCCCCCACTGTCAGACTCACTCACCCCCACTGTCAGACTTACTCACTCACCACCACTGTCAGACTCACTCACCACCACCACTGTCAGACTCACCCCCACTGTGAGACTCACTCACTCACCCCCACTGTCAGACTCACTCACTCACCCCCACTGTCAGACTCACTTACCACCACCACTGTCAGACTCACTCACCCCCACTGTCAGACTCACTCACTCACCACCACTGTCTACGCCTGCCCAGCCCACTACCCCACCACCAGGCCCGTAGCTGCTCATGTACAGACCAAAGTAACAATGAAGAACCTAAAACTTTGGTACACAAATGCTGATATAATGTCAAACAAAATGGATGAGCTCCAATAAAGGAATGATAAAACAAACTCTGACGTTACACCACAAATAGAAGCCTTTACAACTAACCATAGGATCACTTGTGCAATAATCCCCAGACAATGCCAGAGAACAAGAAGAGAAAGAAAGCATAGGGAGGAAGAGGGGAAGCAGCACTGCTGATCCAACCAGACAATAGTTTTGAACATGAAAGTATTCAAGAGGATAACCAATTCTGCAGACTCGGAAGCCATTTCAGTGGAAGGAAATTAACAGCCGAACTGTGGGTGCGGCTGTGTTGAACAACCTCCAATCACAGAAGACAAGACATTACAAACTTTTGCAATAAATATCCTCCAACGTGTGGCTGAAATATATCTTCCACTGAGAGCGAAGCTCATAGTAATGGAAAATTAAGTCCTGGACAAACTGGCTGGGAATTACTACATCCGAGACGTGGAGAAAAGAAGTGGAGATCGAAGCTGATACAAATAGTATATAGAACTTCCTGATGCAACACACACACGGGACCTTGGGAGAAGAGAAGGGGAGCAACAGACCTGCTCCTCACACACACCCAAATGGACATTGAGAACATCGCGTATGTTCTTAATGTTGCTACTGGAGGCAAGTGACCATTGTGTGTTAGTGTTTGTGATGACGTAGTTATTATGATGACTCTGACAAGAGGAAGACAAGGGGAGAGAGAGAGAGAGAGAGAGAGAGAGAGAGAGAAAGAGAGAGAGAGAGAGAGAGAGAGAGAGAGAGAGAGAGAGAGAGAGAGAGAGAGAGAGAGAGAGAGAGAGAGAGAGCGAGAGAGAGAGAGAGAGAGAGAGAGGAGAGAGAGAGAGAGAGAGAGAGAGAGAGAGAGAGAGACAAAGAGAGAGAGAGAGAGAGAGAGAGAGAGAGAGAGAGAGAGACAAAGAGAGAGAGAGAGAGAGAGAGAGAGAGAGAGAGAGAGAGAGAGAGAGAGAGAGAGAGAGAGAGAGAGAGACAGAGAGAGAGAGAGAGAGAGAGAGAGAGAGAGAGAGAGAGAGAGAGAGAGAGAGACCACAAGGTCAGACAATAAGATACCATGGGGGGGGGGGAAACAGAACTAACAACACTCACACAGAACATGATACACATCATAACTAGCCAATGCAGAGAAGCTGAAGGATATTGATATCACTCATAAGGGATAAAGGAGCCAAGATAAAAAGTTGCCCGTGGTTTACCAGACTGTGCTTAGAGGCAAAAAGTACAATAAGAGCACAAGGAACAAACACAGGGAACACAGAACACAGATGAACTAATATAACAGATGAACTAATATAACAGATGAACTAATATGCTTGTAAAAACTTCACAAGAGACCATATCACCCTCTAGTTTATTATGTTAATCGCAGATCTATATTTACTCTGTACTTTTAATATTTTTATGTAGTTGTAAATCTGGCCCTTGTACTTATATCATAAGTACACTTGTAAATATATCCTTCTGGTTGTTGATGTCTCCTTATAAATCTATCGCTGTGGTAGTATCTCCTTGTGGTTGTAAATCTATCGCTGTGGTTGTAAATATCTCACCATGGTTGTAAATCTCACGAGGTTGTAACACTTCTCGTAGTTGTAAATCTTTTCCTGTGAATATAAATCTCTCCCTGTTGTTATAAATATCTTCCTGTAGTTGTAAATTTCTCTTTGTTGCTCTAAATCTCTCTGTTATTATATCATCTCCCTGTTGTTATAAATATCTCTCTGCTATCACAAATCTCTCACTATTAATATAAATCTCTTCTTCTTGTTACAAAGCTCTCACTGTAGTTGTAAATCTCTCCCTGATATCATAAATCTCTCCCTGTTATCATAAATCTCTCCCTAATATCATAAATCTCTCCCTGTTATCATAAATCTCTCTGTTATCATAAATCTCTCCCTGTGATCATAAATATCTCCCTGTTATCATAAATCGCTCCCTGTTATCATAAATATCTCCCTGTTATCATAAATCGCTCCCTGTTATCATAAATCTCTCCCTGATATCATAAATCTCTCACTGTTATCATAAATCTCTCCCTGTTATCCTAAATCTCACCCTGATATCATCAATCTCTCCCTGTTATCATAAATCTCTCCCTGTTATCATAAATCTCTCCCTGATATCATAAATCTTTCCCTGTTATCATAAATCCCTCCCTGATATCATAAATCTCTCCCTGTTATCATAAATCTCTCCCTGATATCCTAAATCTCTCCCTGTTATCATAAATTTCTCCCTGTTATCATAATTCTCTCCCTGTTATCATAAATCTCTCCCTGATATCATAAATCTCTCCCTGTTATCATAAATCTCTCCCTGATATCATAAATCTCTCCCTGTTATCATAAATCTCTCCGTTATCATAAATCTCTCCCTGTTATCATAAATCTCTCCCTGTTATCATAAATCTCTCCCTGTTATCCTAAATCTCTCCCTGTTATCCTAAATCTCTCCCTGTTATCATAAATCTCTCCCTGTTATCCTAAATCTCTCCCTGTTATCATAAATCTCTCCCTGTTATCATAAATCTCTCCCTGTTGCTGTAAATGTGTTGCTAATCTCTCACAAGGGTGTAAACCTTGTCGTGCGAGCGCCCGTCTCTCACCATACTTGACAATACCTCGCAAAAATTTCCCTTAGTCGCAAATATATTAAAAATATTAATAGTTGTGAAAAACATGTACCGTTGCCTGATGATCATTACTGGAGACCCACACACGTGCCAGGCACAACAAGAAAGGATTAAAACAGAAAAAAAAAGAGATTCACAAATTTTTGGGTCAAAAGGAAGAGCCAATTATCATAGTGGAGAGCGTAACGAGGTCTTTGATGTTATAATGCTGGGGGGGGAGGGAGAGAGAGAGAGAGAGAGAGAGAGAGAGAGAGAGAGAGAGAGAGAGAGAGAGAGAGAGAGAGAGAGAGAGAGAGAGAGAGAGAGAGAGAGAGAGAGAGAGAGAGAGACTGACTTTCATCAGACTTTTAGACAAACAGGAGAGACGGGCAAGAAGGCTCATCTCTAGTCTTGACCAAGTCTGGTGGGAACGGTCTGAACATCAGAGCCTGCAACACCGTCGTGACGTAGTTGGTCTTACTGTTATGTACAAGGCCAACATCCTTAAAGTTCCGCACCTGGCCCAACTCCGTGGACTACCAGTAGTTGCCACCCTTAGCACTAGGCTCTCAACCTTCAACAGCCTCGTGACGGAAGCGCCATTCTCAAGAACATCACTCCATCAGCGATCATTCACTCCGAGGCTGATTGGCATCAGGAACTGGTTCACTCAACAGGTTGATACACGGGAGATCAGGTCAAGTGACCACATGAAGGCTCTGGCACACAGTTGGCTACGGGCTCAGCCTGTTCACTCTAGTACAGCAGAATTCGGTGATCTATACCAGAGTTAAATAAATTGTCAGCCATAATACCGTGGATAATTCTTTCACTTGTAGAGGTAACTTCATAAAAGTGTTCCCGTATTAAATCTTCATGAAACTGTACCTGAAAATCTGACTGAAACTGTACTTGTAACTTTTCCTAAATCGGGACGTGTGACTCTGCCTGTAACTGTACTCGTAACTCTGCCTGAAACTGTACTCGTAACTCTGCCTGTGCTTGTACTCGTAACTCTGCCTGTAACTGTACTCGTAACTATGCCTGAAACTGTACTCGTAACTCTGCCTGTGCTTGTACTCGTAACTCTGCCTGTAACTGTACTCGTAACTATGCCTGTAACTGTACTCGTAATTTTCTGTGCCTGTAACTGTACTCGTAACTCTTCCTGTAACTGTACTCGTAATTTTCTGTGCCTGTAACTGTAGTTTTACTCATCCACAGACCCGCACCATTGCCTGTATTTACGAAGTCACCTTAACAAGTAATTTTGCAGCAAAACGTTAAAAAAGTCAAGAGCAGGAAATAACCTGGAAACTGGAATTCATTAAGGAGTTGGCCAGCCGCCCGCCTCCAGAAATTCGGAGAATGGGAACTGACTGAAAAACTGTCTACAGTTGCCCGGCCGGCTTCCAGCGACGGCTTCCAGCGGCGGCTTCCAGCGGTGGCTTCCAGCGACGGCTTCCAGCGTCGGTTTCCAGCGACGGCTTACAGGGACGGCTTCCAGCGGAGGCTTCCAGCGGAGGCTTCCAGCGACGGCTTCCAGCGGAGGCTTCCAGCGGCGGCTTCCAGCGGCGGCCTCCAGCGGAGGCTTCCAGCGACGGCTTCCAGCGGAGGCTTCCAGCGGCGGTTTCCAGCGGAGGCTTCCAGCGGCGGCCTCCAGCGGCGGCTTCCAGCGACGGCCTCCAGCGGCGGCTTCCAGCGGCGGCTTCCAGCGACGGCTTCCAGCGGCGGCTTCCAGCGACGGCTTCCAGCGACGGCCTCCAGTGGCGGCTTCCAGCGGAGGCTTCCAGCGACGGCTTCCAGCGACGGCCTCCAGCGGCGGCTTCCAGCGGAGGCTTCCAGCGACGGCTTCCAGCGGCGGCTTCCAGCGACGGCTTCCAGCGGAGGCTTCCAGCGGCGGCCTCCAGCGACGGCCTCCAGCGACGGCTTCCAGCGACGGCCTCCAGCGGCTGCTCCCTCACCCATCTGATATTACTGCCTCATTGAGAGATTTGTACCTGCAATTCTTGGCTCTTGTGGAGGTATGTGCGTGTGTGTATTTACTATTTGGGAATGCAGAATCGAGCTATTAGCTCTTGAACCCCTCCTTTCTAACCAATTTTTTTTCTCTATTATGTCTAATACATATAATTCTCTAACACACACACACACACACACACACACACACACACACACACACACACACACACACACACATCCTCAGGAAGCAGCCCGTAGCAGCTGTCTAACTCCCAGGTACCTATTTACTGCTAGGTGAAAAGAGGCATCTGGGTGAAACAAACTCTGCCCATTTGTCTCTGCCTCGACCGGGAATCGAACCCGGGCCCTTAGTACTAGGACCCGCAAGCGCTGTCCACTCAGCCGGGGAGCCCCCCTAAAGTGTGTGTACTCACCTAATTGTACTCACCTAATTGTGCTTGCGGAGGTTGAAATTTGGCTCTTTGGTCCCACCTCTCAACCGTCAATCAACTGGTGTACAGATTCCTGAGCTTCTCCAGCTCCATCAAATCTACATTTGACACTGTGTATGGAGTCAGCCTCCACCACATCACTGCCTAATGCATTCCATTTACTAACTACTGTGGTCAGGGTCCCGTGGTCCTCACAGACAGGGTGGCATAGTTTAGTGTGGGATAAACAACCTTTTGAAAGCCTTTGTCTGGGCGAGGTCTTAGTGAGTGTCTTGTGCAGCGATAATCTACGCTACACCTGGACAATTTGTGAACTCTGAAATGTTCGTTTTGCTGTGAAGAATGTTCACTCTGTGGTGGCGGCTGGGAAAGAAGGGCCAAGGTTGATATGACTGCATATTCCTTGACTGTCAGAAGGCATTCGATACGGTCCCGCATGAAAGACTCCTACACAAATTAGAGAAGCAGGCTGGCATATCAGGAGGAGTACTAAGGGTGAGAGAGTACCCCTCAGGAAGGAAGCAGAGGGTTACAGTGAGAGCATCAGAGTGAGGAGAGGTTACGAGCGGAGTACCACAAGGGTCGGGTCTAAGGTCCGTCCTGTTTCTAATATATGTAAATGATCTGACAGATGAAATTGGCTCCTTCATATTAATGTTTGCAGACGATACAAAGTAATGATAATAGCCAGGTCAGGGATAGAGTGTGATGTAATGCAAGAGGATCTGGACACACTCTAGAAGTGCTCTCAACAATGGTTGCTGGAACCCAGCCAAATGCAAAGTTAAGAGGATTGGAACACGAGTACGAAGACCACTACAACAGTACAGGATGAAGGGAGGACAAATTGTTTAATAAGAAAAGGAGTAAGACCTGGGAGTGGACATGACCCCAAATCTGATGCCAGAAGCCCACATTATCAGAATAACAACAGCAGCATACGGCATGCTGGCCAACATCCGGGTGTATCCTTCAGAATCTTGGACAAAGGGGCTTTCCGGGTGCTGTATACAGCGAAGATGACTCATATGAATATGTATCCCAAACATGGAACACTTACCCGAAAAAGGACAAGAAGAACTAGAAAAGATCCAAAAAGATATGCAACGGGACTCGTTCCAGAGCAGAGGGGCTTGAGATCTGAGGAAAGATTGAGAGAGCTGGACCTTACCACACTGGAGGAAATGCGATATAGGGGGGACATGATAACAACATACTAGATTCTAAGAAAAATCGACAAAGTAGATAAAGCAGCGTTGTTCACAGCCAGGAACAGCAGAACTATGAGTCACAGATGTAAACTGGAGACGCAAATGAGTCAGAGAGACATCAGGAGGAACAGTGTCAGTATAAGAGCTCTCAATAAATGGAATAAGTTAGATGCAGAAGTCGTTGAAGCAAATTAGAGTCAACATTGTAAATGTAAATATAATAAAAGCGTGAGAACTGAGTCATTGCATTAATCTAAGAACGTTCGAAAGGCGGGGCCAGGAGCCTAGCTCGACCCCCGCAAGCACCCCTAGGTGAGTACACACACCAGCTGCTGGCCAGAGTGACAACACCCCCCCCTACCCTCCCCCCCCCCATCGCCTCACCATCTGCCCAAGCCACAGTGGCAGCTGACAGAAGCATCACACAAGGAGCCACCACAACGCGTATCTGTGTCGGGTGGAGACGTGAGTCGCTGTGCAACTAATGCAAGCCGCACTCAGCTGGTGTACCTGGTGTGTTGCACGAGCTCCACACGCACAGCCGCCAGGGGGATAAATAGGAGACACATGGAGCGGCCTAACAACATAAACCCAACCATATGGAAAAGAATTATGGCATTAGAGGACGGCATGGACGAGGAGCAAGGGAAGAACAGAGTAGAATATAAAGAAAGCATGGCTGAACTAGTGAGAAGCGAGGCAAACATGCAGGAGGAGCTGGAGGAGGAGAGAAGGACAAAGGGAGAACAAACACAGACACTTAAAGAAGAGACAGCTTCTCTGGGAAGACAGCTTCAAGAGTTACAAGAGATGTTAAACAAACAGGATGAGGTTATTGAAGACCTAGAGGTAAAACTTGACACAAGTGACGAACTCCCCACTGCAACCGTGAACCAGGTAGAAGAACGGAAGGAAATATATTGCACAAGGAAGGCAAGGGTGAATAGGTTAGAGAGCAGAATAGGAACGGTGGAAGAGGAAGGGAAGGCAACAATGGAAGTGAGCAGGAGGATAACGGAGGAGATAATTAAACCAACAGAGAATGTAACTGTGATTTGGGGAGTAAAACCAGACAAAAACATTAGCCGAGGCAGCAAAAACTTCAGCGGGAAAGTTGGGTTGGAGAGGGTGGAGAGGGTGGGGGGGGGGGGGGGAGTTGGAGGGGGTGGAGGGGTTGAAGGGGGTGGAGGGGGAGAGATCAGTAGTAACATGTAGCCTACCACAGTCTGAGGGCGACACATGGCAAACAACGAGAGAGAAAACAGAACGAAATAACATAATTCAATACACAATTCAGGTCGGAGATGTCACACTGAACATGGAACAGTTGTGTAGACTAAGTTTCAGAGAGTAAGATATGGATCAGTGAAAGTTATTTATTTTTATAAACAGCATCTTAGTTCAATATATACTGGCAGTGAAGCGATATTCGAGGGATGAGGACAAAGTACGGTGCAGTGTTAATTAGTGAGGCCACGTCTAAGGAAGAGAGGGAGGCAGCAAACAGACTCAGAGTAGAGAAGCAAATGAGGTATACAAAGAGGCCAGAAAATGGAACAAACAAGACACAGGATGGAACAATGTGTCATGAGGGCAGAACACAGGGGAATAATGAGGCATACCAGCTTAAGAATGCCACAATGAGTAAGAACATAAGAAGAACACAACAATAAAGGTACTACAGAGAAAGATAATAGGGCTACCCAGCCTAACGAAGCATTAACACGAGTAGACATGAATGACTAGTTCGCCAAATGAACTATTTTTATGAGCAGTTCATATTAGCAAAAATCCTAATACTGGAGGACTTGAACCAGAGGGAAGTAGATAAGATAATTACGGACCCCGACGGGAGTGATGAGACATGGAGAGCAAGACTGGTAGACATGTCAGACCAACACTTCTTAAAGCAACACGTCAGAGAACCAACAAGAGTGAGAGGAGACGATCCACCACCAACACAAGACCTGCTGCTCTCTCAACACGAAGCAGATCTTGAAGACACAGAGCACGAGATGCCTCTAGGAGCCAGCGACCACTGCTGTGTCACGCTGGAATACATAGTGCAGCTCAAGGTGTTGGTTAAAGGAAATCCTTTGAAGAAGAAAAGAGATTAGAGCCACAGGGACTACAACAGCATGAGGGACTTTCTGCGCGGAGCCCAATGTGAAACATAAAGGAAGTGAAGGTAGTAAATGAGGCGATAGTATTCACTGTTGGTAAAGGTGCCGAGGCAATTGAACAGTTTGGAACACTCAAGAAGGAGGTGGATGAACATAACAATGTTAACCCCTGGTTCAATAGACAATAAAGGCTAGTTAAAGAAAGAACAAAACTAGCCAGGAAAGAATACAGAGAACTAGGAACAAAGGACTTAAGAGAGACTAAAGAGAATCTGAAGTCAATTCACATTAGTAGAGAAGCTAATAGGCAATATGTTGGGCATGTTGTGTATGAGGTCCATGTTGGGCATGTTGTGTATGAGGTCCATAGTGGGCATGTTGTGTATGAGGTCCATGTTGGCCATGTTGTGTATGAGGTCCATGTTGGACATGTTGTGTATGAGGTCCATGTTGGGCATGTTGTGTATGAGGTCCATGTTGGACATGTTGTGTATGAGTTCCATGTTGGACATGTTGTGTATGAGGTCCATGTTGGGCATGTTGTGTATGAGGTCCATGTTGGACATGTTGTGTATGAGTTCCATGTTGGACATGTTGTGTATGAGGTCCATGTTGGACATGTTGTGTATGAGGTCCATGTTGGCCATGTTGTGTATGAGGTGGACATCATGGTGGAAAGCGACCTGCCAAGACAATATCCTCAGCTGTGCTTGACTGTCATCTCATCTCAGATCATAAGTACAGAAGTCATTACAAGTTGGCATCAAGTTACACAATGTTCCGTGACTCCCGCCAATTTACATAGTCAAGAGGACGGGTCTATGACTCGAGATCACAGTGACGAGGACAGCTTGGGGTAAACATCTGCTTCCAGGTGTTGGGGGTGTTGGGGGGGAGGGGTGATGGGGGTGTGTTGGAGGGTGTTGGGAGGTGTTGGCGGGTGTTTGGGGAAAGAGAAGAGCGGGTGTAAACAGCTGTAAATATGTGATTACTGTAAATGCATGTTGATGATTGCTCTAAATATATATTGAATAATACTGAAAATTAATGTTAAATATGGCTATAAATATATATTAAATATGGATGTAAATATATATATATGTCGAGTATGGGTTGTAAATATATGGTGAATGTGATTGGAAAAAAAAATTGGCTGCAGGAATATCATAAATTCGTGTTAGCGTGTGCATGCTGTGAGGCGGAGAGCAATGCTGGGGTATTGGCCACCTCTGCACAGTATCTGATACTGAGCAATTGTTATTCAAATGGGAAATTATGCAAATTGTAGTTCCAAATAAAGGCCGCCTTCAGATGGACTTTCATTTACTTTATACTCTCCTTCTTTATTCCCTCTTCTTCTTCTTCTTCTTCTTCTTCTTCTTCTTCTCATTTTGTACAAAATCTATTATTCGGCACAATTCTATTACAAATTCTAATATTAATATTAAATTATTATCATTCTATTATTAATATTAAAAATTATTATCATCTTGATATTTTGTACACTGCTACAAATGGAGAGAGAGAGAGGGGGAGAGAGAGAGAGTAATAAATATATAAACATGAAATAATATATTGAATATAACATTAAAACAGCAGTAATTGGAGGCACTGGAATACTAATTACCTGATGGCAACTCAGCCCTGCTGGTGTTGCCATCCCGACCTCTCTCTGAGCGTTATGCTAGTATTATTATTGATTACTTTTATTATATAATGAGTCTGTGCTCCGGCAGTCATGAATAGTGAGCAGTGGTAGTTCACACAAAGAATAATTTCACTCAATACTGCCAGTACAAATCCAATTACGGATTAAGTGGAATTAGTTCAATTACAAGATAATTAGCGAAGCAGAAGTTGGGAACTCTGCGGTGAAAGGCATAATTAATGTGAAATGTTTCTCCTCTCTCTCTCTCTC
>NC_091167.1:29118114-29285614 GCF_040958095.1 Procambarus clarkii
CAGTACAGTCATCAACACAGTATGGAGCAGTACAGTCATCAACACAGTCTGGAGCAGTACAGTCATCAACACAGTCTGGAGCTGTACAGTCATCAACACAGTCTGGAGCTGTACAGTCATCAACACAGTCTGGAGCAGTACAGTCATCAACACAGTCTGGAGCAGTACAGTCATCAACACAGTCTGGAGCTGTACAGTCATCAACACAGTCTGGAGCTGTACAGTCATCAACACAGTCTGGAGCAGTACAGTCATCAACACAGTCTGGAGCAGTACAGTCATCAACACAGTCTGGAGCTGTACAGTCATCAACACAGTCTGGAGCTGTACAGTCATCAACACAGTCTGGAGCAGTACAGTCATCAACACAGTCTGGAGCAGTACAGTCATCAACACAGTCTGGAGCAGTACAGTCATCAACACAGTCTGGAGCAGTACAGTCATCAACACAGTCTGGAGCAGTACAGTCATCAACACAGTCTGGAGCAGTACAGTCATCAACACAGTCTGGAGCTGTACAGTCATCAACACAGTCTGGAGCAGTACAGTCATCAACACAGTCTGGAGCTGTACAGTCATCAACACAGTCTGGAGCAGTACAGTCATCAACACAGTCTGGAGCAGTACAGTCATCAACACAGTCTGGAGCAGTACAGTCATCAACACAGTCTGGAGCTGTACAGTCATCAACACAGTCTGGAGCTGTACAGTCATCAACACAGTCTGGAGCAGTACAGTCATCAACACAGTCTGGAGCAGTACAGTCATCAACACAGTCTGGAGCAGTACAGTCATCAACACAGTTTGGAGCACTACAGTCATCAACACAGTCTGGAGCACTACAGTCATCAACACAGTCTGGAGCACTACAGTCATCAACACAGTCTGGAGCACTACAGTCATCAACACAGTCTGGAGCAGTACAGTCATCAACACAGTCTGGAGCAGTACAGTCATCAACACAGTCTGGAGCAGTACAGTCATCAACACAGTCTGGAGCACTACAGTCATCAACACAGTCTGGAGCACTACAGTCATCAACACAGTCTGGAGCACTACAGTCATCAACACAGTCTGGAGCACTACAGTCATCAACACAGTCTGGAGCAGTACAGTCATCAACACAGTCCGGAGCTGTACAGTCATCAACACAGTCTGGAGCAGTACAGTCATCAACACAGTCTGGAGCAGTACAGTCATCAACACAGTCTGGAGCTGTACATGTGGGAACCGACCTGTGAGATTTATATTTATTTAATTTATATGAATTTATATTTACGTTAATTTATATACTTCGATAGCAATTTGTATAATGATAAGTGGACTGTATTTCTGCAATAATCTCATAATCTCACAAATCGATCCTCTACACATTAGGGGGGGTTATTATATTAATATATATGCAGCCAATCAAACTACAGTAATAGCTACATACATTGATGAGGTTCCTTATCTTATAGTACAGCAGGTTAGTCCACCAGGTATAACTAGGGTGTAGACACCAAATTATCCTCTTTGAGGTAGCTTCCATATCACCCAGTAACTGGTGCACAAACTCTTCCTCGTCTTGACCTGTCAAAAGGGCGCTAACTGTGAAGCCAGAATCCTATATATGACAAGTTATATCAGAGAAAACACTATACAGTACATGGAACATTAAAGACCTGGCTTAATTACCTTTAGTTTGAGGCGATTTTGCGTTCTAACCGGCTAACCCTATATCCTGACATTAATGGCCATAAATGAATGATAAACGGGTTTCGGATAGACACTTAACTTGTATTTGTAGACAGCGTGTTGACAATGGTACACTTTTGGGTTCCATAACACTACGTCCAAGTAAATTTAACAGGAGCCGAATTTGCTCCCGTGTGAGCCTCTGGTCTCAATAAACAATGATGGCTGCCCTCCTCCTCCACTCTGACGCCTGGCCTACTTTGTCCAGATTTCAGAACGTGATAGAAGGGTCACATTTACTCTACTTTAATATTGATAATTAAGTTAATTTATATAAGATGTTTTTATGATGGTAAAGTCCAAAGACTAATGTATTTAAGAACAATTCCCAGCAGAATAGCTGGTGAATTATAATAGTATGTGGTGATGATATCCCGTTTTCTATAGACGGTAATTCCACTACAAGTTACGTTTTCTATGGGTAACTTGCTTATACAACAGCAATTATCTGTATGATTATTAAATGGGGTCGGATTTTCCGACATAATTCCCCAGGGGCTGCTCACGGGTCGAAGTCCTAATTAGAACAGACGAACACCGATACTCCTCCTTCGAATTATTACATTAATTTGATGTTAGTAGTTAGTAATCACACATTTGTGCGTCTGTTCGTGCAGGACGGATGTCCCGTACTAGAGTTGCAGGGGTTAGAAGTCTAATGCGATTTCATTTCCCTGTCAACTCTTGAAAGGCTAATATTCAAGCCTTATTACATATTATTTAACCCAGAAGACTGGATGTGATCAAGTACTACAGTCAAGTATGATTCAGGGACTGCAGTGAGATCAGTGACATTAGATATAACTTGAAGTTTCTTCAGGTAACTGGTCACTGATATATAAACACTGAGGCCCATGGAATACATCTTGATTAAATAATAAATGTATCAAATCAGTCATCAGATTTATTGGGGTTTAATTTAGTTAATTGATTCAGAAGATTGAATAGCTCATCATTAAAGTAAAGTATGGTTCTGAGACTGCAGTGGGTTCAGTGACATTGGTCGCAGTGACTTGTAGCTGTTTTAGGCTACTGTTCACTGATTTGCCACTGAGGCCTCATGAACTCATCTTCAGCTTTAAATGATGATACTAACATCAACCTCTGTTACTATAGTCAGCTGTAATCTCCTTAGTATAATGCTACTGGAGAAATATAATCAGCTGACAAATTTAGATTTCTATTGGTATTGTTTATCTGCAGGCATAGGTCTCCTCAGGCTTGATACTGGGCCTGAGAGTAATTTACCTCCTGCAGAGTTTAACATGGTTATACCCTGATATTTAGTAGGGCTACCGATGAATCGATGGCAATAGTCTGTCCCTACAAGGAGACCGAAGTCGGTGAGGTGATCAGACTTAATATTATCTGCCAATTTTATTCCTCTATTTCTCAGGAATTTGGCTGTTGCTCTCAGACCTTGAACTTGTAGGTCTACTGGTATTTTGTCCACCACAATGGCTTGTACTCGACAGACGTACCTGCCTAAGCGTACTGATGGTTGTACCACCTGGTAGACTTGAGGTCCTGCATCTGTTACAAACCCTGAGATGTTGAATGACATCTGGGCTACAGGCCTTAATTGTAATTCATCTGCCAACTTTTTAGTGATATATGTTCTCTGGGATCCTTGGTCAAACAACCCACGGGTATGGACCTTGGCCCTCTTATTCAGGATGGTAATTTGGGCAGTAGGCAAAGTCGTATTACCTTTAGACTTTGCCGATTGGACACTCTTTGTTGGTTGCACCTTGCAGTACTGTACTGAGGTGGGAATGCTATCTTCCACCTTGGGGTTTGGAGACGTTGTTTTGGTGTCTCTGCACAATGCTGCATGGTGCTGACCTTTGATACACCTATTACAGGTGTGTAATTGGGTATCACAGTCCTTGATGTTATGTTTCCTGAGGCACCTCGTGCAATGTTGCAAATCTTTGAGTCGCTCAACACGGGCGTCACTATCAGGAAAATTAGGGCAGTGGTACATTGAATGTTTCTCATTGCAGAACAAACATGTTCCATAGCTTCCAGTACCCTTTGGTGTCACGTTCTTGGGTGACACAGTAACTATAGGCTTGGAGGGTCCAACTGCATATACGCCCACACTGCCACTGTTCCACTTTGGTGTTGAATTATATTGTCTAGATTTATTTGGAGTACCTTTGGTACTCTGTGGTTTACTATTATTGGTTTCTGAGGGTTTACTTGGTGGTTTTAATTTGTCATGTGTTCGTAATTGATGAACTACTGACTTTAAACCTTCAGATATTTCATTCATGGATAAGATGCTTTTATTGTAATGAGCACTCATTTGTCTCAATATGTCCCTAGGTATTTTCTCCTGGACAATTATTTTCAAGACCCACTCAGCCCCGTTTGTATCTGCTGTCAGGCTGAGGGCATTGATCAATGATTCTACCTCCAGCTTGAAGACTTGGAGTGAATCAGCTGAAGCCTCCGGTGGGGGTAAATGCAACAGCTCATGAACTAAATGTGATGTTCTTACTTCTGGATCAGCATAATTATCCTTGAGGAGTTTTACTGCCAGATCATAGCCGTCATTAGTTAATCTCAGATGGGATACTACTGTTTTAGCCTCACCTGATAATTGGCCTTGCAAATAAGAGAATTTACTACTCTTTGGTAAAGATTGTTTTGAGTCTACAAGGTCAACGAATTTGTTCCAAAATTCGTCCCAATCTTCCTCATCTTTTCCTGAGAAAGTGGGTAAATTAATTGGAGGGAGTCGAGCTTCTGCTTGACTCGTATTAGATGCAACTGTTGTTGTTGTTGTTGCCTTGTTCTGGGCAATTAATTTGACATAAGGCTGTAACGTGGCCTGAGTGTGATCTTCATAATTCGCAAGATCAACCATAATGTCGTCTATTTCTGTTTCTGATAAATTGGTGTTGGCAAGTTCAGCCACATATGTTGCTATTTGACATTTGATTTGCTCAAATTTACCTGCAGCTGCTTGATAATAGCTTTCCAGGTCAGCATAATCAACTTGAGATTGTTGTGACAAATCTTCACATTTCTTGATCTGTCTCATTAAGTGGCCTTTAAGACCTGCAAGGGTTCTTTTCATTCTCCCTGCATTATCCATACTGGCTCGTTGGTGAAGCCTTGTGGGACTTGTACTTGGGCTGCTCATAATACTGAACAAACACTAATGGTAGCCTAGGGTAAATTCTGAACTCACTAGGCAATAATCCTACCTCTACTAGAGGTTAGCACTTAAAATTAATACACATTATATATATATACAATCATCCACACTAATGATTTGAGTGATAAACCAGTGTCACTGGAAGTACCTTTAGGTTAGCTCTTCTATATCACCCTAGGATGGTAGAGACACTAATTAATCACTCAAAGGTGTAATGATCATAAGTAATTTATTATATATACAACTCAACTCGAGTTGATAAAAATTACACCCAAAATAGGGTCTGGACCATTCATTAATGGTGTTAGGTTGTTCAATATAGTACAACTGACTATGGTAATAATGGGACTAGGATGAACGATAATAGTTCAACTAGTCAATGGTTAATATCCTACCCTGTTGTGGGTTGGCAATTAGTAAATATTATACTGTGATCACTAGTGCAATATATTAAATAATTCTCTATTTTGGAGAAATAATATACACAATTATTGTTAATAGCCTCTTAATTAGCCTCTATGAAACTTCTAATATTATCTAGAAGTATTAAATGTTATTAGTGACCTCGCGAAATAAAGTCCACAAAATTCGTAGATAATCTCTCGCGAAATGTAACACCACGAAATCCGTGAACAATCTCGTGAAGACACAGTCACTAGTTTGGCTGGCTTCTATATTAGCTCTGTCATTTCACAGAATAACACGCCACCAAATCTGTGGGTGTGCATGAAACCGCTGACTAAGGCTGAACTCGGCTGAGGGAGGCTCCTGAGCTCCCACGAGGCATCGCCGCTGTCTATGACTGGCTGGCTTTGTTTAAATAACACTGCACTAGTATATTTAATGAATCCACTGGATAACTGGTTCATCCGGTACTAAGATGACCAAATGTGGGTTCACAAGGATCAAATAATCCGTCATCCGGTTCGAAGATGACCAAATAATATGGGAACCGACCTGTGAGATTTATATTTATTTAATTTATATGAATTTATATTTACGTTAATTTATATACTTCGATAGCAATTTGTATAATGATAAGTGGACTGTATTTCTGCAATAATCTCTTAATCTCACAAATCGATCCTCTACACATTAGGGGGGGTTATTATATTAATATATATGCAGCCAATCAAACTACAGTAATAGCTACATACATTGATGAGGTTCCTTATCTTATAGTACAGCAGGTTAGTCCACCAGGTATAACTAGGGTGTAGACACCAAATTATCCTCTTTGAGGTAGCTTCCATATCACCCAGTAACTGGTGCACAAACTCTTCCTCGTCTTGACCTGTCAAAAGGGCGCTAACTGTGAAGCCAGAATCCTATATATGACAAGTTATATCAGAGAAAACACTATACAGTACATGGAACATTAAAGACCTGGCTTAATTACCTTTAGTTTGAGGCGATTTCGCGTTCTAACCGGCTAACCCTATATCCTGACATTAATGGCCATAAATGAATGATAAACGGGTTTCGGATAGACACTTAACTTGTATTTGTAGACAGCGTGTTGACAATGGTACACTTTTGGGTTCCATAACACTACGTCCAAGTAAATTTAACAGGAGCCGAATTTGCTCCCGTGTGAGCCTCTGGTCTCAATAAACAATGATGGCTGCCCTCCTCCTCCACTCTGACGCCTGGCCTACTTTGTCCAGATTTCAGAACGTGATAGAAGGGTCACATTTACTCTACTTTAATATTGATAATTAAGTTAATTTATATAAGATGTTTTTATGATGGTAAAGTCCAAAGACTAATGTATTTAAGAACAATTCCCAGCAGAATAGCTGGTGAATTATAATAGTATGTGGTGATGATATCCCGTTTTCTATAGACGGTAATTCCACTACAAGTTACGTTTTCTATGGGTAACTTGCTTATACAACAGCAATTATCTGTATGATTATTAAATGGGGTCGGATTTTCCGACAGTACAGTCATCAACACAGTCTGGAGCAGTACAGTCATCAACACAGTCTGGAGCACTACAGTCATCAACACAGTCTGGAGCAGTACAGTCATCAACACAGTCTGGAGCAGTACAGTCATCAACACAGTCTGGAGCTGTACAGTCATCAACACAGTCTGGAGCTGTACAGTCATACAGTCATCAACACAGTCTGGAGCACTACAGTCATCAACACAGTCTGGAGCTGTACAGTCATACAGTCATCAACACAGTCTGGAGCACTACAGTCATCAACACAGTCTGGAGCAGTACAGTCATCAACACAGTCTGGAGCTGTACAGTCATCAACAATAATGATGTTATTAGCCGAGATATAAATGTCTCAATACTCTCGCCAGTAACTGAAAGCAGTGAGACTGGCCTGTAGTTAGCAACCACCGAACTACGACTCTTGGCTTGGTGTGCTGGAAGTGTCTACATTAAGTCTTCCATAGTGAGGGCAACATTCCTTGTGATAGGCTGAGTTAGGACGAGCATGTGAGAGGCGGAGCCAAGAGGTCACCACAAATACCTGATGACCTTTGGAGGTCCTAATCCGGGGTAACTGCCTTGTTCAGGTCATGAGTTTTAAGGAGAGTGAGAACATCAAACTGTTGAACAGTCACTTCGTACAAGTTGGACCCAGTCACTGGAAAAAGATGAAGAGGTTTTCGTCCTAAAGCAGGAACTTGCATCTTGTGAGTCAGATGGTCTGCCTTCAGGTCAGTCTTTCCTTGATTGCTTCTTGCAACAGTCACCCTCTTCCCGATTAAGCGGTAGGACTGCGTTCTCAGATGTATGTCCTTGCCGATCTTTAACTAGAGATATTCAAACTGTGGGTCCAACTCTTGCTGATGCAAGTCTTCTTCTAATTCCTGGGACCCATCTGGCCATAGTTTGTTTGTTAACCTTTCGCATTTCATAACAAAATCGACTATAATTGTTCCTGTTGTGATTCGTAGGATGTTGTAGACCTCTTCGTGGCGTCAGTTCCGGGCGCCAGTTCCCACCCAGCGACGGTAACCAGCCCCTGCCTGATAGGAAGGCTCGGGCCCCCATACTGCCCCATGACCAACATGTTCTGGAGGGCCAGTGGGCGACGGACCACCACCACCACACACAGTGGCCCCGGCATGATGAACTTATCTGATAAAATATTTGTGCCCAAAATGGTCACCGACAGCTGTCGGGAACTGGGTTAAGAGTCAGACGACTCTCAATTCTTTTGTACACTCAGTGTGGTCTAGTGGTAACAGTACTGGGCACGCCAAGGGGGCATGGAGCCCTGGCTGTCCGGGTTTGAATCCCCCCCCCCCCCCACCCCACAACACCGCGCATAAAGGCCACCTTTAAGAGCGGACATTACACCACGAACCTTTACCATCAACCACGGCCGCTATAACCCCTCACTGGCCGTTTAATTACACCTCTGACAGAGAAAATGGCTTGAGCGAGACGTAATGAATATTACGACAGCGTGAAACAATTTATATTTTAATAGTTCGCAGTTATTCAAATGTAAACGTTCACTTTCCTTTGAACATCACATTACTGAACATCATATATGAATGAGAGTGTTCGACCTGCACCGAGTCTCACATCTCTCTCAAACGAGTCCTCATAATTGAATTTCTAAATTTGGACAAATATATTTGACATTCTTAAATATACTGAACTATAGATACAAAATGTGAAGAATTATCTCACTAGTTTCGAATAATTTTGTGCAAATGAAATCGTGGGGATTTGATACCCAATAATTTGCAGATATTAATTTATGACTCGTTAGGTTTATAAAGCAAACATTAACAAGAAGCATTAATGAAAAATGTTCAACAGGCTATATTATGCAATATGAACTGACACATTCTATATTAAGAGGTAATCTCAGACTGGTGAACTGCTACCATTTGTTTTGTTGGTTCACCAGCGTGTGTGGTCGCTTTATTACACACACACACACACACACACACACACACACACACACACACACACACACACACACACACACACACACACGCACACACACACACACACACGCACACACACACACACACACACACACGCGCACACACACACACACACACACACACACACACACACACACACACACACACACACACACACACACACACACACACACATGAATGAGAGTGTTCCTGAGGGGGGCCTCGTAGCCTGGTGGATAGCGCGCAGGACTCGTAATTCTGTGGCGCGGGTTCGATTCCCGCACGAGGCAGAAACAAATAGGCAAAGTTTCTTTCACCCCGAATGGCCCCTGTTACCTAGCAGTAAATAGGTACCTGGGAGTTAGACAGCTGCTACGGGCTGCTTCCTGGTGATGTGTGTTAGAAATATGTAGTAGATATAACAGAGAAAAACAGATTGGTTAGAAAGGCGGAGTCCAAGAGCTAATAGCTCGATTCCGCAGACATAAATAGTAAATACATGGATATTGAAGGAGGCCGAAGAGAGTTTTATACCAACAGTAAAGGAACAAAGTAGGAGGGAATATAATAACTGATGGTTTAATAGTGTCAGGAAAGAATACATGAGAGGCAGGAGGAGTAGAGGAAGTACAGAGGATAAAGGAAAGAGGACGGCAACAATAGAGGGAACTAAGCCAGGAACGAATAGATAAATATCGGAGAGTATCAGAAAGAAATTAGGAGAACGATATTGTTATAAAATATAAAAAGCCATCAAAATTGCTACATAGTCCTATAAGAAGGAAAATGACAGTGAAGACCAAGTGACAAGACTAAGGAAAACGGAAGGGACATGTACAGAAAGCGACAAGGAAATTTGCGAGTTACTGAATGCCAGTTTTCATGAAGTGTTCACAACCGAGCCTGAGCAGCTGCCACTGTTGGAAGAGGAGATGACCCTAGGTGACTGAAAGAACTGAACCTGACGACGCTAGAAGGAAAGGAAGGAAACTATCAGGGGAAAGCACCAAGCCATTACGACTATATAGCACTGGGAAGGGGTCAGGATATGGATTTGGAATGGGAAGAGGGGGAAAGGAATGGTGCCCAACCACTTGGACGGTCGGGGATTGAACGCCGACCTGCATGAAGCGAGACTGTCGCTCTACCGTCCAGCCCAAGTGGTTGTGACGTCGCTAGAATAAAAGGAAAAAGAGGGAATACATGATTGAGACATAAAATAATTAGGGGGGATTGACAGGATGGAAATAAAGGAAATGTTCACATTGAACAACAATAGAACAAGGGGACATGGATGGAATCTCGAGACTCAGATGAATCAAAGAGATGTTAGAAAGTTGTCATTTTGCGTAAGAGTGATTGGAAAATGGAAAGAACCAAAGGAGAACGTTTGGAAGGGAACTCCAGCCATATTCTATAAAGTAGATATGATAAGGAAACAGGACTGGAGCCATTACTTTAAACAACCAACGGCTAGATAGGCGAGTCCAAGAGCTAATGCTCGAGTCTGCAGGCACAAATAGGCAAGTAGAAATTCGTTGGCACACACATACATAGGGAAATAGGACCATAGTCATTGCTGTAAGCAACCGATGCTCGAAAGGCGGTATCCAAGAATCAATGCTCGATCCTGCAGACACAATTAGGTGAGTACACACACAGTGTGGGGTCTGGTAGCTGAGTGGACAACGCGCGGGACCGGCGCTGTCCACTCATCTTGTGGCCCGGGTTCGATTCCCGGACTAGACAGAGACAAATGGGTAGTTTATTTCACCCTGATGCCCCTGTTACCTAGCAGTAAATAGGTACCAGGGAGTTACACAGCTGTTACGGGCTGCTTCCTGGGAGGGGGGGCGAGAGAAAAAAAATTAGTTAGCAGTTAGTAACAGTTGATTGACAGTTGAGAATCGGACCGAAAGAGCGGAGCTCAACCCCCGTAAGCACAACTAGGCGAATACGCACTTGAGTGTGCGCGCGTGTAGACTGATGGACAACATAAGACTCGCTACTAATCCAAGAGTTAATGGCTCGAATCTGCAGACACAAATAGTAAATACAAACACACACACACACAAGAATCAGCGGAGTTACGATCACCACAAACAAACATCTCAGGTGAATACACAGAGCAGATAAGAACAGACTGTAACGGGCGCTTATCTATAACGGATTGTACACCAAATGGGACAACAGTGGAAAATTAGTTACTGAATGATCGAGGGAGACATTATAAATACATGAGTCAATTAGTGAGAGAGATTGCTGATGAAATACTCAGCTGAGGAGGAGCCAGATTCAACGCAGCTTCAATTGCTGATGTAACAGATCACTGTATGTGCATGAATCTCAACACCGGTCGATTGAAGGTTGAGAGACGGGGCCAAAGAGCTGAGCTCCAACCCATGGACATGGACGCAAAGGTGAGTACACTCACTCAACAATCACTTATGTCTCACTCCCCGGCCAGGAAGATGAAGAGTGAAACATGCATCATAGAAAGTTCTCAAATCATTTTTTGCCAAAGTTACCCACTCTATTTCATCCTTAATTACTCTTCTCAACAAGTGTAATCTTGTTGTTCATTTGTGGAATTACCAGACATTAAACACAAGCGGCAATCTTCTCTCTCTCTCTCTTCCTGCTATCTCTCCTCTTTATCTTCCTCATCCATCTCCTCCTATTCCTATTCTTTCCCTTCACCGGTTGTTACTCCTCTTTCCTGCTCCTTATTATCTTCCTCCTCTTCCTTATTGTCCTATAATTTATCTTTCATCTCATTCTCCTCTTCTCTCTCATCCTCCTCTTATCTGTTTATCCAATTTTCTCTTCCACTCTGCTTTCCACAAAGTCCTACTTCTTCTTCTTCTGACTTCCCTTATTTTTTGGTCTTGAGCAAGAGAGTGGCAACAACGTGGCAACATTAGCAGTCAGTCCATCAGCATGATGTCCGCCTCCACCAGTCTCCGCCTCACTCACGTTGGCTGTCTCACTTACAACTTGGCGCGGCCACTGGTCGTCCAGATGTGGTCGCTGCCCCTGGCAACATCTCTTGGTCGTCCAGATGTGGTCGCTGCCCCTGGCTACATCTCTTGGTCGTCCTGATGTGGTCGCTGCCCCTGGCTACATCTCTTGGTCGTCCAGATGTGGTCGCTGCCCCTGGCAACATCTCTTGGTCGTCCTGATGTGGTCGCTGCCCCTGGCAACATCTCTTGGCGTTCCTGATGTGGTCGCTGCCTCTGGCAACATCTCTTGATGACAGGAGTCCTGAGATCCTTGCCAAGATTTGCCGGCTGTACCTGAAGGACGCGTCGGGAGTACAGGAGCCGGATGGGTAAGCTGAGTTGTAGTTTACATCAGTCAACCTGTACACGCCCAACTTGTTGATGTGGTCATACCTGTTCATCTGGGAATTATGTTCATCAACGTATGCACTTATCCCAAAACCTCATTTACCGTATGTGCAATGTGCAGACGTCAATGACAGGGTACTTTCACTGTTAACTTTTTGATGGACAATCTAGACTCCCTACTAATGCAAAATTTATGGTTTGTAGTGTAAAAATGGATAACTTTGTAAATCACCTTCTGGGGTTGAGTGTTCAGTAATCATCTCAACAATATGAAGAACAAATCTTCAAACCGTCTATATAAAACAGAGGAAAATGGCGGTATTCTGGTTAACATTGTAAAAAAGACTTCAGAGTTTTGAGAGCCACTGTCGAATATATTATATAAATAATTATAGAAGAGTAGAGAACCACAACCATGGAGGGTTGCAAATGTGATACTGATTCTCAACAAATTGGGCAGATCACATACGTCGAACTGTCATCCAATAAGCTTAACATCTATTGTGAAAAAAATCTTAATCACTTATTGCAAAATCATCTTGAAAAACATAGATTAATAAAGTATTCACAAGAATATCTGACAAAAGACTTATCGTTTTTGACAGAGTTAACCTCATAGTTTTCCAGCATATTTACACCAGTTGACAGTAGAGAGGCTTGTGACCCTCCGGTGCGTGTCCTCGACACAGCCTTTGATACAGTGCCCGTAGAGAGTAGATAACAAGTCAGGCGCCCTTGCCACTAAATGAAGGATATTCAAGGTTCAATTACGGCTGGTTATTTCAAAGACAGTAGAGAGTGTGCATTACTGGAGGGACGTCCCAGTGCGGGATCATTACATGTATGGTAGATCCCAGGGTAGATCCCAGGGTAGATCCCAGGGTAGAGCCCAGGGTAGATCCCAGGGTAGAGCCCAGGGTAGATCCCAGGGAAGATCCCAGAAGCTCTACTCTGGGATCACTGTTGTTTACTACTACAATGGAAGCTAATTGCAAACAGGACAAACTGCCAGCATTTGCAAACATGCAGGTGACACAAACTGTGGCAAGATATAAGTGCAGGCAACACAATGTGGCAAGATATAAGAGCAGGCAACACAATGTGGCAAGATATAAGACCAGGCAACACAATGTGGCAAGATATAAGACCAGGCAACACAATGTGGCAAGATATAAGACCAGGCAACACAATGTGGCAAGATATAGGTGCAGGCAACACAATGTGGCAAGATATAGGTGCAGGCAACACAATGTGGCAAGATATAGGTGCAGGCAACACAATGTGGCAAGATATAAGACCAGGCAACACAATGTGGCAAGATATTAAGACCAGGCAACACAATGTGGCAAGATATAAGACCAGACAACACAATGTGGCAAGATATAAGACCAGACAACACAATGTGGCAAGATATAAGTGCAGGCAACACAATGTGGCAAGATATAGGTGCAGGCGACACAAAATTCGTTCAAGACGATATAGATAGATTGTTAAAATGGACGACATAGTGCCATACACAGTTTAATGGTGATAAATTTTAAGGATCTGAGATTAGTTAATTATAACAGATATGAGATATTACCTGGATAATATGGAAACTGAGGGAGGACAGGAAGACAGGACAATAAAGGAGGAGTAAGAGGGATCAATAAGAGAGGACAATAAAGGAAGAGTAAGAGGGATCAATAAGAGAGGACAATAAGAAAGGACAGTAGGAAAGAAGACACTAATTTAGATAACAAAATCATAGAATTATCAAACAGATAACCAATGTTAGGGAACCACGGCTGAAGATCTATAGACCAAGTCGTTAAGTGTCATTATTGCAGCACTTACAATGGTTAAGTTCACACAAATGTTTCGATTAACTGTCTTCTCTATTCGGCTCATCAAACTCCTCTGTCTACCCTCCTCCTTCCCCCCTCACTCCTTCTCCATCTTCCCTCATTTCCTTCTCTTCCTTCCCACACAAGAAAATGTTTCCATAATGTCTTAGAGCGAAAACCGATTCAGGAAAGACTTTACTGAACGGTTTGGGATATTTATTCATATTAAAGATTACTTTCCCGGGCAGTTCTGGGGAGGAATATTTGTCAGTGTGACCCCCCGACCCCCGACCCCCGACCCTCGACCCCCGACCCTCGACCCTCGACCCTCGACCCTCGACCCTCGACCCTCGACCCCCGACCCTCGACCCCCGACCCTCGACCCCCGACCCTCGACCCCCGACCTTCGACCCTCGACCCTCGACCCTCGACCCCCGACCCTCGACCCCCGACCCCCGACCCCCCCCCCCCCACCAGCCATCCCACTCCTCTCCCTCTTCCAGAACCCCCTCCCCATGACCCCCCACACAACTCATGGCTCCCCCCCCCCCCTCCCCCACGGCCTCTCCGTGGGGAGTCTGCAATTGAAATTTGACCCGGAACCGTCACGTTTGTTTACAAAAAACATTTTATTGGAATAAAATGTCGATTATTTGGGATTTTTGTTGTTATTTTTTTTTGTTATAGAGTTATTGTAGTATTTGTTATTATCTTTATCTGTTATTTGGCATATTTTGTATATCTGACAGTGTCAGACCACGGAGGAAAATTGAAACAGGAATTTCCTTAAGTACTTTCGTATATTAATGCATCTTCAGAAGGAGTGAAGATTTTTCGTGATTTACACACACACACATTATATATATATATATATATATATATATATATATATATATATATATATATATATATATATATATATATATATATATATATATATATATATATAAAATAGCCTGAGTTGCGTAAATAAGCCGATTTTTCGTGAAATATTTAATTTAAAAATTAACTCTCCAAACTTCATTTTCATAATTTATAATGGTCTGACACCTAGGGATACGTTTCACAAGGCACTCCTTACATTTTCAAAAACAAATTTTCCATGCTCTGCCAAATCTTATAGTCGCTTGGGGTGAGGTGGTACAAGATGTGATTTACACGAGCAAGTGAATGAATGGCATAGTAGATAAAATAATCCATTAAATCCCTATTCTGCTTCTACTGTCTCTGTGTTGGTACGGGGTTTTGAAGTGGGTGGAATGTAACTATGTGTTAACTGGCTCTTGATTGTTGTTGTTATACCTGTCGATTATTTCTGTGTTGCTTGTTAAGATGTGTCTGATGTTTCTGGCACAACAACCACACCAGGACGATGAGTGTCCACAAAACTGTGTGTGAGATCGCCAACATTGGTCATGAAGCCAATGATGTTGGCAGACAATATGCTGATTGACTCCTCATGTCTGTATGTTGTATGAGAAGACAGCTGTGTATAGTGGCAGACCTCGCAGCTGGTGTGCTGGTGGTGTGTAAGTCTGCTGTGCTGAGTAAGGCACAGCGCCACCTGCTGGGCGTGGGTATGGGTAGTATGGATGCTGCTGAGTAAGAGTGTGCACCAAGTCTGGGTATTTCTTAGATTGATCCGAGAGGAGGTCTCTAAACATTTGTTCCTGTCTATCTAGACCCCTTTTGGTTCAACATGAATCCTCTTGATGACCTCTTTGGTGGCAGTGGTTGCTCCTGAGATCACTCCGACAGTTTTCAGTAGTATGCTCGCTCGCTCGCTCTCTCTCTCTCTCTCTCTCTCTCTCTCTCTCTCTCTCTCTCTCTCTCTCTCTCTCTCTCTCTCTCTCTCTCTCCCTACTCCCTTACAACACCAATAACACTACCAAACTCCCTCAGCGTCCCAGTATATCCACCATCTCATTCGAGGTTTCCTGCAGGGATATTCAGTGAGTTGTATTGTATTAAATTACATTTCACGGGGAAACAGCTGAGTAAACCCGAGCACACACACACTATTCTCACTATACCAAGTGCATGTCGGCGTAATCCAGCAACTGTATTATGTAGTTATATTAACTCTGGACAAACTCACACATACACACACTCATACTCACACACACACCAGGGGGGCCTGGTAGCCTGGTGGATAGCGCGCAGGACTCGTAATTCTGTGGCGCGGGTTCGATTCCCATACCAGGCAGAAACAAATGGGCAAAGTTTCTTTCACCCTGAATGCTCCTGTTACCTAGCAGTAAATAGGTACCTTGGAGTTAGTCAGCTGTCACGGGCTGCTTCCTGGGGTGTGTGAAAAAAAATAGTTAGTAAACAGTTGATTGACAGTTGAGAGGCGGGCCGAAAGAGCAAAGTTCAACCCCAGCAAACACAACTAGGTGTATACAGCTAGGTGAATACACGCACACACTCACATATACATTCCATTCAATCACATGTCACAGATTTAAGCTAAGGAAACAACAGTGCGGGAAAAAATATCACTACTCTTCACCTAGCAGTAAATAGGTACCTGGGAGTTAGACAGCTGCTACGGGCTGCTTCCTGGTGTGTGTGTGTGTATGTGTTAGAAATATATGTAGAAGCCATAATAGTGGAAAATAAATTGGTTAGAAAGACGTTGTACCCAATTAATATTCTCTTGGTTATGGCTATTCACCTCCTTGTACACCTTCATCGTCTCACCAGGAGATCTTCGCCTTTCTTTAGAATCTAAATTAAGCTTTGTCAAGCTTAATTTAGTCTCCAACAGACTAAGCTAATACAGTTTTATAAACAGACTCCCTAGACGGTGCCACGACCTGTAGAGGGGCACCAGCTGAGTCATCTAACAAAGGAAAAATATGTCTGAGGTTAGGGAGGTTCTTGAGTCAAAGGAGAACAAATGGTTATTAGATTTTAACCCGACCAAGTGTAAAGTAATGAAGATAGATGATGGGAGCAGCGAGGCCAGACACAAGGTACCATTTAGGAGAGGAAATTCTTCACGAATCATGGAGAAATCAAAACTTGGAGATTGATATCACGCAATACGTACCCCCTGAAGCCCACATTATGAGGATATCATCAGCGGCATATGCTACGGTGGCCAACATAACAATTGTCTTTAAAAACTTGTGTAAGAAATAATTTAGATCTCACAATTAAGCGAGTACAACTAAGTGAGTACACACACACACACACACACACACACACACACACACACACACACACACACACACACACACACAAACACACACACACACACACACACACACACACACACACACACACACACACACACACACACACACACACACACACCACAGAACCTGAACAGCTAACAGTGCCAGAAGAGGTGGTTACCCCTAGATAAGAGACTATCGCATATTGAGGTAACAAGAGAGGAAGTAAGGAAACAATTAGCATCATAAGACGACACTAAAGCTACTGGATGAGACAATGTCTCCCCATAGATGGTAAAGAAGGCAATACAGACCCTCACCATAAATCCTGCATTGATCCTTAATGACTCACTTACAAAGGGCGAATTACCCAGCTGCTGGTAGAAGGCAAATGTTTTATCAATCTTCAAGTGAAGATATAGAGAAGAGGGACATAACTACAGGGCAGTGTCATTAACGACCATTCCCCTGCCAAGCACGCGAAAGAATAATAATGATAGGGCTGGCTACACACCTGCAGAGAATTAGGTATGTAAACAAACATGAACAAGGCTTACGAGAAGGAAAATCGTGTCTGACAATCATATTGGAGTTGTATGATACATTAACAAAAATAAGGCAGAACAGTTGGGCAGACTGCATATTTCTGGACTGCTAAAAGCCTTTGGTACAGTACCTCATAAGGGGTACTTTAAATATTTACTCCAGTACCTCATAAGACGTACTTATAAGAGGTACCTCATAAGAGGAATTTATAAGAGATACCTCATAAGAGGTACTACATAAACATGAGAGGCAGGCGGGAGTAAGCAGAAAAGCACAAGAACAAATCCACAAGGGCCGTGACGAGGATTCGAACCTACGTCCGAGAACAAACATGGATAGAGATGTACCTAAGAGACAGGAGTCAGAGAGTGACAGTGAGTGGCGAGGAGTTGGAATGGTGTAGAATACCAAGTGGAGTACCACAAGGATCAGTGCTGGGACCCATACTATTTCTCCTTTATATAGCTAACCTATCTACAGGAGTTGCATCTTATATGTTTGCAGACGATGCAAAACTAATGAGAAGAGTTGTGACAAATGAGGTTTGTGAGAGTCTGCAGAACGACTTAAACAAGCTGAAGAGAAATGGCTACTGGAGTTCAACACTAGCAAGTATCAGGTGATGGAAATGGAACCAGGAGCCAGGAGATTGGAAGGCCAGTACACGAAGAAGGGAGGAGTCTACCTCCCTTTAACGAATGGAGAAAAAGACCTGAGAATAGACGTAACACCAAACCTAACTCCTGAGGCTAATATAAACAGGATAACGTCAGCTGCATACTTTACAATAGCGAAAGTTAGAATATTCTTCAGGAACTTAAATAAGAAGGCTTTTAGATCATTGTATACCTCCTATGTTAGACCAGTTTCAGAATATGCCGGCCTATCTCTGAGCCCATCTTAAAAAAACATAAGGAACCTCGAAAAGGTGCAGAAATTTGCAACGAGACTCGTCTCAGAATTTGGAGGGATAAGACATGAAGAGAGACTGAAGGAACTAAACCTGACGACGCTAGAAAGCAGGAGAGAGAAAGCGGAGACATGCTAGAAATGTATCAAATATTTAGGGGAGGATTGACAGAGTGGAAAAAGGAAAAATTCACAATTAATACCAAGAGAACTCGAGGGCATTGATGGAAACTTCAGACTCAGATGAGTCCCAAAGATGTTAGGAAGTTTTCGTTGATTGTAAGTGATTGTAAGAATAGTAGGAAAACTGAACTAAAGGAACAGTTTGTAGAAGCAAACTCCATGCATAATTATAAATATAAATAAGATAGAGAATTAGGCAGGGAGTTATTGTTTCACACGACCGTCGGCTGCACGCGCGGGACCCAAGAACATAATGCACGATCCGGCAGGCACATCTGCGTGACTTCACACACACACACACATACCTCTCCTTTACCAACTACCTCACTAACCATCATTACTTCACGGCCTTCCACTCCCAGCCTCTATACTCCTTCTAGTCCTCCACCTTTATCATAAATTTTATTCCAGAACCAACCCAGTATCCAACCTCAGGCTCGAATCTACCAATGTTGGGAATAGAATTTCAATGAAGAGACTAAAAATCTAGTACACTAATGTTGATAGAATGTCAAACAAAGCAGATAAACTTAAGGATTGATGAAACGGAATCCAATGTAATAGCAATAGTAGAACCTAAAATTATTGAAACTATCATAAATGCAAAAATCTTCAAACAATACCGGATAGCATGAAGAGAAGAAAGCAGAGGGAAGAACGGGGTAGGGGTACTGATAAGGGGGTACTGATGGTCACAAGAGACAGCATGTTTGAAGAGATCAGTTTAGAGAAGGATATCATAAAACCAATATATATTGTGGGAATTATATTAGTAGAAGAAAAAAATGATTGTCAGTGATATAGAATTCCTCAGAGAATCATTTTAGACTCAGACAAAAATATGAGAATGCAAATAGAGTTAGTTTAGTTCATTTATTATGCACCCCATACCCATCCTGTGGGCGGTAGTGGAAAGGGTTACAGAGACACATAATGGGCTCAGGTACTGAACCCCACAATTCATTTAATTAAGCAAGTTACAATCTTGATGAGCTAGTTACAAAATTCAATGCACATCGTCACATCAACAATGGGCTCGAGACCGACCACAAGTACACCAAGCTCTGTCTTGAGGCAAAGTTCAACGCCTTAAGCCATATTGATGCTCTGTCCACAGAGTAATCTCTCTCTCTCAAAGCAAACAGAGATTGAATATATATCATACAAAGTGTGGCTGAATTATACCTTAGAACGATAGCACAGCTACTAGCAACTGGAAATTTCAATCATTTGGCAAATTGACTGGTTGCATTGCCAAGGTTGCAGAAAGAGACTGTTTAATACACGATGTTACTGAGGAAACATGAAGATGGAAGACGAACCAGTAAGATTGGACTTCACGACGCTAAGTTGACGTTGAGAACACTGCGTAAGAAATGCCAACGGAAGCAAGTGACCAACGAGTGAAAAGTGAGTTCATCATCAGTGGTTACTGATGGTCTAAAGGCGTGGTTAAGAGCACATCGTCCACCCCTACAAGCACAACTACTTTAGTATGCACACTCACTCACTCCTTCACTCACTCACTCACTCACTCACTCACTCACTCACTCACTCACTCACTCACTCACTCACTCACTCACTCACTCACTCATACACTCACTCTCTTTCAGGAACTGACGTTTACACTGCTGAAAGAAAACGAGGAGAAGCGTTTGCATGAGAGAGGGCGACGACGCTGGTACACTTGGACTGAGCCAATATAAGAGAGTGTGTACAGAGCGAGAGCTGCGATGCTCCGCTATATTAGACAACCACTCCTGCCCTCTGCTTATGTTGTTACTGAAGTTTTCCCTCTCAGCCATGTTAAATTTCCTCACCAATCACCGTGTTTACATATCGCAAAACAATAAAGTTATCACACTCGTGTTCGTGAGAGAATCTTAGTGAACTGCACACGGATGCACATGCAGATTGTGCATCCGTGACTCCAGAGGCAGTGTTCCAGACGGAGTGTTCCAGAGGGAGTGTTCCAGAGGAAGTGTTCCAGAGGCAGTGTTCCAGACGGAGTGTTCCAGACGGAGTGTTCCAGACGGAGTGTTCCAAACAGAGTGTTCCAAACAGTGTTCCAAAGGCAGTGTTCCAGACGAAGTATTCCAAACAGAGTGTTCCAGACAGTGTTCCAGAGGAAGTGTTCCAGACGGAGTGTTCCAAACAGAGTGTTCCAAACAGTGTTCCAAAGGCAGTGTTCCAGACGAAGTATTCCAAACAGAGTGTTCCAGACAGTGTTCCAGAGGAAGTGTTCCAGACGGAGTGTTCCAGACGGAGTGTTCCAAACAGAGTGTTCCAGAGGTAATAGCCATTTCACAGAAAATTCAGCACATTATCCCGATAATTAGAAATGTTTGTTTGACTAATGAAGCCCTTGGCAAGCCGAGCATCGCGGGTGAGCTAAATATAATGCAAGGGAGCGCCGCACTTTTAGCATTTAAGGTTATTTAACTGGAAAGGTAAGAGGAACATTGGAATATATAATTACTGCTGTTTTAAACTAGTTCAGTTCCTCATTTACCTGTACCAGCAACCAATGGCAAGGCTGCATTATCTAGGACAAGAATTTATTTGTTATTGAAAATACACTAAGCTTTCTGTGTTTTATTATTTTTCCCGTATCATAGAATGGTTTGTTAACTGAGCATTGTATTTGAGGATTTCAAATAATTGATAGAGTGTGTTTAGCAACGTCAAGCTGCTTCATACAGAGCTGTGTGAGGCGTCAAGCTGCTTCATACAGAGCTGTGTGAGGCGTCAAGCTGCTTCATACAGAGCTGTGTGAGGCGTCAAGCTGCTTCATACAGAGCTGTGTGAGGCGTCAAGCTGCTTCATACAGAGCTGTGTGAGGCGTCAAGCTGCTTCATACAGAGCTGTGTGAGGCGTCAAGCTGCTTCATACAGAGCTGTGTGAGGCGTCAAGCTGCTTCATACAGAGCTGTGTGAGGCGTCAAGCTGCTTCATACAGAGCTGTGTGAGGCGTCAAGCTGCTTCATACAGAGCTGTGTGAGGCGTCAAGCTGCTTCATACAGAGCTGTGTGAGGCGCACACAGGAACAACATTGTGTTATTTTCTGCAGATTAATCCCATGTTGCGATTTCTTTATTAATCCATGTTTTCGATATAAATTTAAAAAAAAATTGTGATGAACTGGATAAGCACCTCCAAAGGATACCTGATCAACCAGGCTGTGACGCATACGTCAGGCTGCGAGCAGCCGCGTCCAACAGCTTGGTTGATCAGTCCAGGAACCAGGAGGCCTGGTCGACGACCGGGCCGCGGGGACGCTAAGCCCCGGAAGCACCTCAAGGTAACCTCAAGGTAAGGTAACTATTCAAGAAACTTTACTACAAAGGACGTTAAGGTGATTGTACGATGATTGGTCGGCAGTGATCTATCTGGTGGCCCAACAGAAGCCTTAACGATGGTAACCTTCATGAGTGCGGGACTCTAATGACGTAATGAAGTATACATGACAACGGGGCCTCGTAGCCTGGTGGATAGCGCGCAGGATTCGTAATTCTGTGGCGCGGGTTCGATTCCCGCACGAGGCAGAAACAAATGGGCAAAGTTTCTTTCACCCTGAATGCCCCTGTTACCTAGCAGTAAATAGGTACCTGGGAGTTAGTCAGCTGTCACGGGCTGCTTCCTGGGGGTGGAGGCCTGGTCGAGGACCGGGCCGCGGGGACACTAAAAAGCCCCGAAATCATCTCAAGATAACCTCAAGATAACGGGTCACTAAGCATTCCTGTACAGTCTTTAACAACCCTGGCCAATATTTTGGTGGGTACTCGCTACTCTTAAACCTTATATATTTTATTTAATTAGATCCTGCCCCCCCCCGGGTACCCACTACACTTGTCCTTATGATCTATAGACATAATTTTAAGTTCTTCTCTAGTAACTACAGACACAAAGTACTTTATTAAAGTACCACCCGCGTCAGTGTTCCCTTTAGTTTCTGATCTTTTACTGATAGCTCCCCCCCCCACTCTCCAACCTCACTCTCTTCCCCTCCACCACCTCACTCTCTTCCCCCCATGACCCCGGGGGCGCGCCCCCCCCGCAACAAGAGACAATATCCTGCCCCCAGAAGACGCTGAAGCTCCCAGCGAGTTTAAACTTCCCGCGCGACACGACCAGGGAAATGTCTCTGGGAGGTGCTCATATTTCTGCCTTGCACTCACCCAGCCCCCTCACCCAGCCCTCTCACCCAGCCCTCTCAACCAGCCCCCTCACCCAGCCCTCTCACTCAGCCCTCTCACCCAGCCCTCTCACCCAGCCCCCTCACCCAGCCCTCTCACCCAGCCCTCTCACCCAGCCCTCTCACCCAGCCCTCTCACTCAGCCCTCTCACCCAGCCCTCTCACCCAGCCCTCTCACCCAGCCCTCTCACTCAGCCCTCTCTCCCAGCCCCCTCACCCAGCCCCCTCACCCAGCCCTCTCACCCAGCCCTCTCACCCAGCCCTCTCACCCAGCCCCCTCACCCAGCCCTCTCACCCAGCCCTCTCACCCAGCCCTCTCACCCAGCCCTCTCACCCAGCCCTCTCACCCAGCCCTCTCCCAATCTTTGGGAAAGTTCAGTAGGAGTCGGGATGAGGCGTCCAAGGCGTGTGCTTGGGAACACCCAGAGCATAGATTCGAATCCTCATCACGGCTCCTACTGAATTTTTCATTGATACATTACGTTAATATAATGTATCAAATGTAATCTCTGCGCAATATACGCATCTTGATAACCAGATGGCCACGGGTTAACACAATACATAGTGAAACACGGGTTGTGGATTCCGTAGACTTATGTGGTTTTCAGTGCAGACTACTTATCACATGCATCTATAACTAACCATCCTGTGTGATGGGGACTTTTAGCATCACGTAGCTAGCTTTCTGACACACTGTACTCCCCTTCATATAGTCTAGGGCAGCTGCACAAACGCAGATGTACCTAATGTGTTAATAAAATAAAATACACAAATTGTTCTCTGTCGTAACACATCAACCCGTTCTCGCAAATTTAATAAGTCAATATTGACTTATTAGTTGCGTGCATAGGTGACATACTAAACATAATAGTTTCCCTTGAAAAGCTTCATAGAAAACACCGACCTTACCTAACCTACTTAGTATGTTAAAATAAGCATCTTATAGCTTCGTAATTACAATTGTTACTTAACCTATTATAGGTATAGGTTAGGTAATAATTGTAATTACGAAGCAATAAGATGCTTATCTTAACATACTAAGTAGGTTAGGTAAGGTCGGTGTTTTCTATGAAGCTTTTCAAGGGAAACTATTATGTTTAGTATGTCACCTATGCACGCAACTAATAAGTCAATATTGACTTATTAAATTTGCGAGAACGGGTTAAACACATTGAGTAGTGCCAGCATACCAACTCACCCCTTGTATGATATATGGCTGAATAAAAATGCCTACAATCTATTAAACTAAACATTCCTTATAAAGTCAATGTACCTGTCACTGATATTTCTCGTTATTTGTTCCCCATCATTAAAGTAATATACACACTCCCCACTAAGAAAGGTAATGAGAATTCTACTCTTCTCAAAACTGTCACACGTGACATAATTGCCTCTTCTACAAAAACTCTCAGACCTGACGAGCAGTGTGACGGGTCAGTCCAGCCGTCAACAGGACGGAGTGCAGCAGGGTGAAGGTTTGACAAAAACAACAGTTGCACACAGACACACTAGTGCCAGGCTAACCATCTAGCCTGGCACCACTGGCTACTAGGTACGACATATATATATATATGTCGTACCTAGTAGCCAGAATGCACTTCTCAGCCTACTATGCAAGGCCTGATTTGCCAAATAAGCCAAGTTTTCATGAATTAATATATTTTCTCTAATTTTTTTCTTATGAAATGATAAAGCTACCCATTTCATTATGTATGAGGTCAATTTTTTTTTATTGGAGTTAAAATTAACGTAGATATATGACCGAACCTAACCAACCCTACCTAACCTAACCTAACCTATCTTTGTAGGTTAGGTTAGGTTAGGTGGCCGAAAAAGTTAGGTTAGGTTAGGTAGGTTAGGTAGTCGAAAAACAATTAATTCATGAAAACTTGGCTTATTAGGCAAATCGGGCCTTGCATAGTAGGCATAGAAGTGCGTTCTGGCTATTAGGTACGACATATATATATATATATATATATATATATATATATATATATATATATATATATATATATATATATATATATATATATATATATAAGTGCAGTGGGTATAAGTGCAAGTCCCCTGGTGGGTGTTTGTGTCTAAAGTTTCTATACTTCTAACTTGCGTGTTTATTAAGCAAGTGTGTGCATGTGTATATATATATATATATATATATATATATATATATATATATATATATATATATATATATATATGTGTGTGTGTGTGTGTGTGTATGTGTGTGTGTGTGTGTGTGTGTGTGTGTATGTGTGTGTGTGTGTGTGTGTGTGTGTGTGTGTGTGTGTGTGTGTGTGTGTGTGTGTGTGTGTGTGTGTGTGCACATGTAATATTACAACTAACCACCGGAGCTGAGAGTAGCACCGCTGGAGCACCAGCTCCCACACCTGTAACTCTCACTCCAGGCTTTGTTGCTGCTCAAATTTATGCAGCATAACCCGATGTCATTTAGTATATAAGAGGAAAACTGTAGGCACAACAACACCGTCCAATACACCTCCCCCTCGCCCATGGCCTGTTATTTTATGCAAAAAAACGCATATAAAACTTGGGCGGAACGCGGCTGGGGGCCATCATTCAAAATTCAGAAGCAAAGAAAACTTGTGGATCGTGCAACCAAATGGGCCAATCAACTCGCCCGAGCGCAGCATTCTTCCCACTCTCATCTCTCATTGGTCGACGCAAACGGTTCAAGTTTGCGTCGATGACGACCGTTTGTTCATGTTTGCGAACTTGCTTGAATGTACTCACCTGCATGTGCTTGCTTGGTGAAGCGTAGCTCCCAAGTCTCGGCTTTCGTAAGTATAATGTAATGACAGTCTCTCTCTCTCTTGACTGTAGTATCATTCTTGTTGGTGTATTGGGCTGAGAACGGATCTCTCTCCCCTCTCTCTTTTCCTCGCTTTCCCGTCTCTCTCTCTCTCTCTCCCTCTTCCGATCTTGACGTCCCCTCTTCCACTATTCCCCTCTCTGATCCTTCTCTTCCCCTATATCCCTCTCTTATTCTCTACCTCTACATTCCACCTTTCTCCTTCCACCCATCTCATTCCCTCTCATCCTTTCCTGTCTATCACCCCCTCTCTCATCCCTTTCTCCATCTCCTCTCCTACAATATGTACCTTTCTCCCAACCTTCCAACCTCTCTCTCTCTCTCTCTCTCTCTCTCTCTCTCTCTCTCTCTCTCCCTCCCTCCCTCTCTCTCTCTCTCTCTCTCTCTCTCTCTTTCAGAAAATTTAATTTTAAGGACTTGAGAAAACTGTTACTAAGTACTGTGAGCGGATTTCCAATTGAACACTTCAAGAAAATTGGATTGTTTTGCTATAAATGATATCACCCTGTGTGTCATCTTGTAAGGTTGAGTGACGATAGTTCAAGGCGTCTCACCTTCTACTTTGGACAGACATACATATATACCGCCAGATAGATTTACAGATAGACACACATTTAGACAGTGATATTATTTTTATAGATGTAGATATGCTTTAAAATTTTTATAATGACTCGGCTTCAAACATTTTTTCAATCTAATACATTTCATTTATTTACGATACTTAACCTATACAAATATATCTTGGAACCTCGACCTGCTGTTCCGGCCTTTGGAAGCAAATATTTTTAAGCTTTTCCAATTGTGCTTCCTGTTATGTGAGGTTATCGGCCGCCGCTGTCAGTCTCTCCTCGCCCCGCGGACACCTTACCTCAGCACCCAGTCTTGCTGGACACCTTTGCACCTTTTCTTGTTTGGTTCGGTTCTTCTGAGGTAGGGAAGGAGGTGGGGGGGGATGTAGAGGTGTGGGGTGAGGGGGAATGTGGGGTGGAGGGGGGGGGGGAGGGGGGTGAAAGAAGTCTTTGCCTGGGTTACATATTTATTAGTAGGTCTCATGTAGGTTGTATTGAGGTGTGTTTTACAATATTGTAGAATCAGTATTCACATGGATTCTTTGTCAAAGTTCTTTGGCAAGTTTGGCATAAGCTGCTAATGTTATTCTGGTAATGTGTGACGTTGACATTTGGATGGAGTGAAATTTGAAATATGAAAGTGTAGTTCTTAATCCCAACAAATATGACAGAGGAAAAAGACAATAGATGTTTGTCAATTACGGCCACTTTAGAGCCGACAACCAACCCGTCCTCTTAAAAATAACGTCGCTTTTCGCTCGTATGTGTGCGCTATGGCCAAAAATGGACGTAATTTGAAATGAAATCGGCTGATGAAAATTATGTACTGTCCCGTTTTCTGTTGGCTTGCTCGGTTAGGTTAGGAGAGAACACTTTCAATTAACGTTTTTCATGACGTTTTAAAACCTTAGGAGAATTTCCTGCCCTCCTAACCTACCTGAGGACCCTTAACTTACTGTTTTTGAAAAAAAAATTATATTCATTTTTTTCATTTTCAAAAAAGTCTATTTTCGGCCATACGGACAAACGGCCAAATTTAGACGTAATTTGTAACAGGAGAGGTTGGTATAGCTGTGTACCTGAGATGGCAGGGGTTGAGCTCTGGCTCTTTGGTCCCGCCTCTCAACTGTCAATCAACTGGTGTACACATTCCTGAGCCTACTGGGCTCTTACATATCTACATTTGAAACTGTGTATGGAGTCAGCCTCCACCACATCGCTGCCTAACGCATTCCATCCGTTAACTACTCTGACACTGAAAAAGTTCCTTCTAACGTTCCTGTGGCTCATGTGGGTACTCAGTTTCCACCTGTGTGTGTGTGTGTGTGTAAAGGGTTGACCTCAAGCCTCCAGGCAGGTTTGTACAGTCATATGTCCCGGGGGGGGATGACAGCATCTCTGGCTATTCGTCTGAACTTTTTGCTTGTGGCTGTAGTAATCCCTGTCTGGGTGTGATGTGCCTGGGAGTAATCCCCTGCCTGGGAGTGATAATGGTCCTGGGAGTAATCCCCTGCCTGGGAGTGATAATTGTCCTGGGAGTAATCCCCTGCCTGGGAGTGATAATGGTCCTGGGAGTAATCCCCTGCCTGGGAGTGATAATGGTCCTGGGAGTAATCCCCTGCCTGGGAGTGATAATGGTCCTGGGAGTAATCCCCAGCCTGGAGGAGGGGGGGGGGGATGGTAGACTCCATGGAAGGCTCAACACTCGTCCCACTTTGATCCCGGCTATATTACTGCCCCGAGCACCGACGCCCTCTGCACGTCCCCCTGCCTCGCCCACTCTCACATACATCCCAGCAACTGCCTCTCCTATTGTCTTCCTGCCTCTACCATCCTCTTCTTAACCCTCCTTGACTCTGCCATCCGTCAGTGTTATCTATCCTGACTATATGTGCACCTGGACGCCTCTCTGCCTCTTCGTGTCGCCTCCAACAAGTGTTGATCCTCGACCCGTCTTCTCCGTCTCCTGCGTCTTCCGACCTTCTCGCGGCTCTCCTAGTCTCCCCCTTGCGCCTGCAGGATATGCTAAACTCCCAAATACTGAAGTTGCCTTCTGGGCGCTATGTACAACGTATGTAAGACCAGTCCTTGAGTATGCAGTTCTGACATGGAGCCATCGTCTCAAAAAAGCACGAGCTAAAATAAAAAAGATCCAGAGGATACAGGACGAAACATGCTATCAAGGTGAGAAACTTCATCAAGAGTTATCGGCCATGAGAGAAACTAAACAGGAGAAATATGATACCTTATATTAGTATCTAAGATACTAAGATATTCTCAGTATCTAAGATACTGAGAACCATTGCCAGCGTGAACACAGGCAAGGTTTATTATGAGAAACGATTGGATTAGAGACCCTTGAGGGTACGGAAGGAAGCTGGAGATTCAGATGAGCCGGACAGATCCCAAGGACATAATTATGAAGCATGAGGGTCTCAAACATGTAATGAAAGGCACTGGATGAATTGGTCGAAGGCCAGGAGTCGGGGCCAGGGAGCTGAGGCTAGTCCCTGACACCACACTCGGCCTAGTGTACCTCTGGCCCGCCACTAACCCACACCTGGACATTATAAAGCTGGAACAACAAGGAAAAGGTTAATTGACTTGTGGTTCAGAACTTCGTCATGACCCTGGAGACACCACAGGCAGTGAAGGGGAGGGAGGGAGGGAGATGGCGCCGAGAGACGGGTTTATAATGGAACCTTTTGGGCAGTGATATCCGGAGAGAGTTGACAATCATGTGACGAACACTGCTGCATTGAAAACACTGTATTACTGAACACTGAATTCCCGCATTATTGAACACCGCGATGCAAAACACTGAATAACTACAAGTTACTCATTGTGTTAAGCCTTCCAAAACCGCAGACTGTTTACACTGTCTTCAGCAGCAAGAGTTGAGCCTAATATATTACTGCAGCTGAGGCACAAGCAAGTCACTGCAAGCATCCCCGCTCACAAGAAAGACCAGGGGAAAGATTTATAGTGATGCTGCTTCTTCATACCCCGCGTTACCAGCTGGCCTGGTGGACCAGACCCCAGGAGGGCTTCCTGGGCCACCCAGCTGGCCTGGTGGACCAAACCCCAGGAGGGCTTCCTGGGCCACCCAGCTGGCCTGGTGGACCAGACCCCAGGAGGGCTTCCTGGGCCACCCAGCTGGCCTGGTGGACCAGACCCCAGGAGGGCTTCCTGGGCCACCCAGCTGGCCTGGTGGACCAGACCCCAGGAGGGCTTCCTGGGGGCCACCCAGCTGGCCTGATGGACCAGACCCCAGGAGGGCTTCCTGGGGGCCACCCAGCTGGCCTGGTGGACCAGACCCCAGGAGGGCTTCCTGGGCCACCCAGCTGGCCTGGTGGACCAGACCCCAGGAGAACTTCCTGGGGGCCACTGCTTCATCTCCTGGAATGTCAAGCAACCAACGACCTTAGAAGAGCTTCAGGAGTCCCTGAACCTTGCAGTAACCAACCTGAACCCATCAACACTGCCACTCTTCTGGCCATAAAAGGTGTCCAGCAGCTGGAGACCCTCATAAATACTGTCCTCTCCCGCGATAGCAGCCACATAGTATAAGGACTGACAGTTTAAACACACAGTATATCCTTTCACGACCAAAGTTCACATTCACCCCAAATATCTACCACTTACGGGCTTCTCATGCCCGTGCCACCTCTTGGGTGGCTTAATCTTCATCAATCAATCAATCCTGTCTCTGCACTTGAGAATGAACCTTCTGGGTTCGAAACGTTGTATAAACTTATAGTAAGTGTAATACATTCTACAGTTAATTTATATTCTTTTAAACAACCTCGAACAAATATGACATTTGGAGAAATCCTCTTCCAATTAAGCCAAGATAAATGAGCACTAGTCAGAGGGATAGAAGCCCTAAAGAAAAATATAATCAACACGGAATATGCAGAATATTATTCTTTCTTTTTGTTTATGTTCACTGTGCATGGTTGATTTGTTTATAATTTTGTTGGAGGTGTTGTGGTTTCTGCTATTGGTTCAGGGTTGTCACGAATCCTCAACCAATAACAGAAATTGGCACGAACCTGTAACAACGTTCTAGGTCCCTGTACTTGTTGGTTTTCTGGGTCTCCCTGAAGGTGGCCGCCCCGCCTCCCTCAGCTGTGCTGTAAGGTAGATAGGTATCAGCCAATGTGGAAGCATATGTGTAATCCCATGCGACCTGTTTACCTTCCCTCCACGGCTGCAGGGTGACTCCATCTGGTCGTTTTTGGCTGTTGTCAGGTCTGCACAACTGAGGTTCCCTTTGTGCTGGACATCCAGCTGTAGCCAAACTTCTCTTGATGATGTCATTGACTGCTTCATGTCTGGCTATCTTTCCCTGTGTCTTACGACAGATGAGACCATGGCTGCCGTATTGGTCTGCCCGTGCATGGCCGCAAACACACCGGTGCTCGGTGGAGATAGGGGCGGCAAAACGCAGGGCAACACCAATACTTAGGGCCCGATGGTCTATGGTCCAGGTGGATGCCCAAGGTAGAATTAGGGATTGCCAACAGGAAGTCCCCAGCATAGGGGGCTTGCACAGGTAGGAGACGCGCTCTGTCCTTCTCAGAAGCTGCCTCCAGCAATGCTTTGGCGATGTTCTCCACTATGGGGCTATCCCATTTGGCCTGTTTGCCGTCGTTTGAAGAAGTTGGTCGAGGGTGTGAATTGGTAAGAGTGTCCCACTGACCAGCTCCTTCCACAAATTTGGGATCATGAATCCCAATGGAGTTCCTTAGGTATTCTGGTAGTACTTCATTCACTAATTCACTTGTAGCACTGGTCGAGGATAAGAATGCTCGCCTCCATGCAAGAAAGCATCGCCTCAAAATAATATATATATATATATATATATATATATATATATATATATATATATATATATATATATATATATATATATATATATATGCGCGTGTGTGAGAGTGGTCATGGGTGTGGTTAAGGAGGCACTCAGATACAGTGACAGAGACAAAGAGCCCGGCAGCGTAGACCCATCAGTAGGGCCATCGAGTGCCATATTCCCTTTAGTCTCAGACCGAAGAAAAATACTGGGCAGTGAGCCCTCGTCCTGGGTGGTGGCCCTCATCCTGGGTGGTGGTCCTCGTCCTGGGTGGTGGCCCTCGTCCTGGATGGTGGCCCTCGTCCTGGGTGGTGGCCCTCATCCTGGGTGGTGGTCCTCGTCCTGGGTGGTGGCCCTCGTACTGGGTGGTGGTGGCCCTCGTCCTGGGTGGTGGCCCTCGTCCTGGGCGGTGGCCCTCGTCCTGGGCGGTGGCCCTCATCCTGGGTGGTGTCCCTCGTCCTGGGTGGTGGCCCTCGTCCTGGGTGGTGGCCCTCGTCCTGGGTGGTGGCCCTCGTCCTGGGTGGTGGTCCTCATCCTGGATGGTGGCCCTCGTCCTGGGTGGTGGCCCTCGTCCTGGGTGGTGGCCCTCGTCCTGGGTGGTGGCCCTCGTCCTGGGTGGTGGCCCTCGTACTGGGTGGTGGCCCTCGTCCTGGGTGGTGGTGGCCCTCGTCCTGGGTGGTGGCCCTCGTCCTGGGTGGTGGCCCTCGTCCTGGGTGGTGGCCCTCGTCCTGGGTGGTGGTGGCCCTCGTCCTGGGTGGTGGCCCTCGTCCTGGGTGGGGGCTCTCGTCCTGGGTGGTGGTGGCCCTCGTCCTGGGTGGTGGCACTCGTCCTGGGTGGTGGCCCTCGTCCTGGGTGGTGGTGGCCCTCGTCCTGGGTGGTGGTGGCCCTCGTCCTGGGTGGTGGTAGCCCTCGTCCTGGATGGTGGTGGCCTTCGTCCTGGGTGGTGGCCCTCGTCCTGGGCGGTGGTGGCCCTCGTCCTGGGTGGTGGCCCTCGTCCTGGGTGGGAGAGGAGGAAGGTAGGAGGCCCAAGAGAGATGTGTTGTTCTTGAAATGTTTTCTCTCTCAGATCTGCAGGCTGGAGCCGATAAAGTGTTGTAAATATGGTCATATATTCCGCCCCGCACAATATTCTCCCCATCCGGACCAGCTAAAGATATTCCACTTTGATTGCTTCGTGCCTCTGTGGTTTACAAAACACACGAAAGTAAAAAAATACGAATTGAATAAAAAAAAATAGAATCGGAAGATGCGGCAAGGAGGAGATTGTAAAGTAAGAGAAGGGAAGTATAAGGACTAGAAGAGTATCGACACAGCCAGCCGAGGGGTGTTGTAGCCCTCTTTCACTTAGATTCAAAAGAGTGTCTCCGGCCCTCATCGATCGTCATTTGTTTGCCGTCGTGGTGCTGAATGCCAGAGTCGTCGGCGGGCTGGCAGGTCCTCCACCATGTTACCGGCAATGTTACACTTTCTACCTCGCTACAACTGCCTCCTTTCCTCCTCAAAATGTTTATTTGCAATTTTATGTAATATATATATATATATATATATATATATATATATATATATATATATATATATATATATATATATATATATATATATATATATAACATAAATAATATATATATATATATATATATATATATATATATATATATATATATGTCGTACCTAGTAGCCAGAACTCACTTCTATGCCTACTATGCAAGGCCCGATTTGCCTAATAAGCCAAGTTTTCATGAATTAATTGTTTTTCGACTACCTAACCTACCTAACCTAACCTAACCTAACGTTTTCGGCTACCTAACCTAACCTAACCTATAAGGATAGGTTAGGTTAGGTTAGGTAGGGTTGGTTAGGTTCGGTCATATATCTTCGTTAATTTTAACTCCAATAAAAAAATATTGACCTCATACATAATGAAATGGGTAGCTTTATCATTTCATAAGAACAAAATTAGAGAAAATATATTAATTCAGGAAAACTTGGCTTATTAGGCAAATCGGGCCTTGCATAGTAGGCTGAGAAGTGCGTTCTGGCTATTAGGTACGACATATATATATATATATATATATATATATATATATATATATATATATATATATATATATATATATGTGTGTGTGTGTGTGTGTGTGTGTGTGTGTGTGTGTGTGTGTGTGTGTGTGTGTGTGTGTGCTGGAGGTAGTGCTCCATCTACCTGGCAGACGGAGTGTGCCAGATGCACATTAATAAAAAAAAAGACAAAACAAAGTAAAATAAAACTTTTCAAGTCCTTTACGGTGTAAATGGTCGCAGGGAATAAACAAGAGATAATAAACATTTCAATTCTTTACTTAATCAAATAATGATAAACTCTAGACAAAACAATACTAAACTAATAACGATAATACTAAACTTGTAAGAGTTGTCATAGTGTTGTTATCTCCCAGCAGCTGATGCATCAGCAGCAACAGCAGTCGCAGCCAACGCTGGACACCGACCGATAAGAGAGACTATACTGCTCCAGGCAGGAAGTAACGAACCTGTTGAAAAGTCTCCCGCCCACAGTCGTTGAGGCAACACAAATTCTCCAGTGAAATACATGCCGTTAACTGTCCAGTCGAAATTTGTCTGTGTTGGCGGGAGGTCGGAGAGGGATAGAGTATGTGACCTACAAAAGTTGGAGGCTCCCTCTTCCTTCATGGTCAATATATAATGCTCACCGTCAGGTCTCTCTCTCTCTCTCTCTCTCTCTCTCTGTCTCTCTCTCTCTCTCTCTCTCTCTCTCTCTCTCTCTCTCTCTCTCTGTCTCTCTCTCTCTCTCTCTCTCTCTCTCTCTCTCTCTCTGTCTCTCTGTCTCTCTCTCTCTCTCTCTCTCTCTCTCTCTCTCTCTCTCTCTCTCTCTCTCTCTCTCTTACTCGGACACAGCCACGTTGTCTCCCCGGCTTGGTGCCGTCTTTTGATAATTATTTGACTGTCACAAAACTACACACACACAGTAGACAGTAATAACGACAGTAGCAACAACACACTAACACACTCACAAACATACATTGTTTTTTCAAGTGTAGATATGATAGAGCCCAGTAGGCTCAGGAACCTGTACACCTGTTGATTGACGGTTGAGAGGCGGGACCAAAGAGCCAGAGCTCAACCCCCTCAAGCACAAGTAGGTGAGTACAACTAGGTGAGTACATTACAAACATACCTAAGTCCAAGGTGAGTACTAGGTGAGTATGAGATAGGTCGGCCTTGTGAGTTACTCCCCACCTGACTAGATATAAGAGTCATATAAATGAATTAAACCAAGCAAACGTCAGTAAATATAATTAAGAAGAAGGAAAGCAGCGGGGAAGCATCTTAAGGAAACGAGGTGAGGTAAGATATCCATTTTATACCTAAGAGGATAGAGCAGATGAAGGCTTTTGAGTATTACAAGCACGCTAACACCTCCTCCTCGTCCTTCACTATTCATATGAAGACATGTTTTCCCTGCAACACTGTCCACAAATACTTTTACATCCAGGAAGAGAATAAAGAAAGAATGGTGCCCAATCGTCGCATCCTAACCAGGGATCGAACACGGGTCATCAGGTTAACGAGGCGAATGGGTGATGCAGCAAAACACTACACCAAAGCACTACACTATGATGCCTAACTGAAGAAACTAAAACTGGACAAATGCCTTTATAAAATGATAATATAATGTTTAATTAAACAGTCCGCGAAGTTAAAAAAATTCAATAAAAAAATACATTAACCGGGGAATCATGTGTATAAATTTCAGGTGAAGTGTATGAACAAGGGTGAGTATAAACAAGGGTGAGTATAAACAAGGGTGAGTATAAACAAGGGTGAGTATAAACAAGGGTGTAGGTCCACCCTTGAAGTGGTTGGTGCCGTGTGTGTATTTTCCTTCTCCCGGGAGAGAGCGTTAAAAGGGTTCCTCTCTGATAGTCTCTCCGGAAAACATTTAATTCCTGCAACCAGAACACCAGTTTGCCCGCTCCACTCCTTTATATATATATATATATATATATATATATATATATATATATATATATATATATATGTGTGTGTGTGTGTGTGTGTGTGTGTGTGTGTGTGTGTGTGTGTGTGTGTGTGTGTGTGTGTGTGTTTTATTTAAACTTTGCTACAAAGAAGTAGTTACATATAACGTACAAAGATGATTATCAGAAGTTGTCGAGTTCCTCCAGCTCCTCAGATGGCGGGCAGGAACCCTGAATACAGTGTGCCTTTCCTCTCTATATCGCCACACTGAGGCGCTGGAAAAGGAAGCTGGCAACTCTAGGGTCTCTTGTTGTTTTAATTGGCCTAGAACCCAGTTCCTTTAAAAAACTGGTGGCACTCTTACCCCAGGCGCCGAGTGTCTCAGAAACAATGGGGACAAAATTGTGGTGGTGATCCAGCTCTGTACTTACGGGATTTCGCTGATTCCCTGTGAGTGGCAGCGCCACCTGGTTGTGCAACACTGAAGTCAATTTTCATGTTAGCCAGGGTTGATACGCACATGTAGTCCCATACCAACTGCTTGCCATTCTTCCAGGGGTTCACTGTGATACCATCCGGGCGACCAATAAGAGCATCAGAGTTACGGGGAGTTAGGTAATGAGGCTCTCTCTCAGCTGGACATCCAGCTGTGGTGAGGCTCCTCTTGATGATGTCGTTAACTTCACTGTGCCTCGAGTGCCATCCCCCTGTGCTTTGGCAGAGTAGGCCATGGTGGCCGTACCTGTCAGCCACCACCTCGCCGCACATACACCTATATCTGGAGTGGATTGGGGCAGCTAGGCGGAGGGCCACAGCAATTCGGAGGGCGTGTGGTGTGAGACGCGTGCCAGTTGCCGACATTGGGGTTGCTAACAGGAAATCCCCTGCATGTGGGGCTGCTACTGCTGTGAGGCGAGCAATGTCGTGTTGTGTTGTTGCAGCAGCCAGGCACTCTGCAGCAACTTGGTCAATAATGAGGCCATCCCAGCTGGATTGCAACCGTTGGCACCCACAATCTTCAACAGTCTCATGCTGGAAGTGCCTTTGGTAAGAACATCACTCAATCAGCGACCATTCATTCCCAGGTTGACCTCCATCTGGAACGTGTTCACTCAACAGGAGATCAGGAATATTAATACACGGGAGATCAGATCAACTGAGCACATGAAGGCTCTGGCACACAGTTGGCTACGGGCTCATCCTACTCCTTAAAGATTGTTATTTAATGAATAAAGCTTATTCCTAATAATGGATACAATAGGTTGATGAAATAAATGGGTCTCTAGGAGCAGTTTCACTAGGTTCTTAATATGGTAGTTAGTTTCAAAGAACATTCTCGCGAAATATATGAGTCTCTAGGAGCAGGCTTCATATGAGCTGCGGTAGGATAACAATTTTTGCTTGCAGTTTCACTAGAAATTTCATGCGACAGCCCTAATGAACCCAAGTCTTAGTTTAAAGAAAGAGAGAGAGAGAGAGAGAGAGAGAGAGAGAGAGAGAGAGAGAGAGAGAGAGAGAGAGAGAGAGAGAGAGAGAGAGAGAGAGAGAGAGAGAGAGAGAGAGAGACATGCTTCACATCGTCACCCAGAAAATAAGACTTGGGACCTTCTCTCGTGTGAGTGAGATGGAATTTAATAACGGCACCGGCGCCGCTCGCCTGACTCAAGAGTGCCCCATTACGAATATTTAACACAGTTTATTTGAATACAGGTCGGCAAGTATAGGCTCCTGCTGGGACACCTGTCCTTGCTGCTGGGACACCTGTCCTTCCTGCTGGGACACATGTCCTTCCTGCTGGGACACATGTCCTTCCTGCTGCGACACCTGTCCTTCCTGCTGGGACACCTGTCCTTCCTGCGGGGACAGCTGTCCTTCCTGCTGCGACACCTGTCCTTCCTGCTGGGACACCTGTCCTTCCTGCTGGGACACCTGTCCTACCTGCTGAGACACCTGTCCTACCTGCGGGGACACCTGTCCTTCCTGCTGGGACACCTGTCCTTCCTGCTGGGATACCTGTCCTTCCTGCTGGGACACCTGTCCTTCCTGCTGGGACACCTGTCCTACCTGCTGGGACACATGTCCTTCCTGCTGGGACACCTGTCCTTCCTGCTGGGACACCTGTCCTTCCTGCTGGGATACCTGTCCTTCCTTCTGGGACACCTGTCCTTCCTGCTGGGACACCTGTGCTACCTGCTGGGACACCTGTCCTTCCTGCTGGGACACCTGTCCTTCCTGCTGGGACACCTGTCCTTCCTGCTGGGACACCTGTCCTTCCTGCTGGGACAGAGGTCGTCCCTCCCTGGGACACAGGTCGTGTCCGCCTGCTCTGGTAACTCGTAATTCATTTCCAATTTCTACAACTTTTCTTCACCCGCGCCCTCTACCTGTTGACCTTAGCTCCCCTTCCCCCCCTCTTCTACCTCTTCCCGCCTCCCTCCTCCTCCCTTCCCATCTCCCCATCACCGAGAAGAGGCACCCCCCCCCCCCCCCAGGGAGCCCGGTGGCCCCCATAACCCCTGTACTCCCCCCCCCCCTCTCCCTCTCATTCTTCGCCTGCCGTCGTAAATTAACTTTTAAAAGCTCATTATCTAAGTTTGCTTTTTTGCTTCCAAGATGCCGTTAATGCTCCATCAACATAAAGATTGGATCCATCTTTGCTTCTCTTCTTCTAGGTCCTGTTTCTCCTCCTGCTTCCCCTCTCCTCTTCCTCTTATCCTTCTCCTTCTCCTCCAAAGGAGGTAGGAAAGATATTACGCAAGTTGTCAACATCCAGGGAAATATAGCATTGTATTACTGTAGGCTAGGAAAGTTTCAGAGTGGACACCACTGTCCAGTGAAGATGATATTTACAAGAGTAACACAGTGAAATATATACTCACAGCAGGTCCAGATCAGTCATCCCCATAGCTGTTGTAGTAAGCTATTGGAGAGGCTTCAGTAAAATACTCAATAACATCGATAAAATTGGCAAAACACCCGACCGCTGGACACAGGGACTCATAATACCCACACCCAAGCCTAATTCACAAAAATTCAAACCCATCTCTCTGACGTCGTGCATGTGTAAGGTTCTTGAGAGGATTATACTCGACAGACTAATGTTTCAAATTAAGCCCCACCTTGCCCCTAACTTGTGTGGTTTCCTTCTTGGAAGAAGCACACAAACTTGCTTTGCTGAATATTTTATCAGAGAGAGAACACGCTCTCAGGCGGCATTTATCTCCAAACTGCTTTTGATACAGCTAGCAGAGAAATAATCTTAGAAAAACTAACTTCTTTTGGAGTTAAGGGAAGACTGTTGACATGGCTCAGGGGTTACCTGAGTAACAGAACCGCCTCAGTCCTTTTCAAGGGGGTCAAAAGTAAACTTTGTGCACCCTTTGAGTTGGGTACACCCCCAGGGTGTAGTGCTAAGTCCCACACTGTTCAATGTTCTGATGCACAAATTAACAATTGATATTCCCACACCACCTGACGAAGCCGTCATCTGTTATGCCGACGACATATGCATCGTTGCAAACACTCAAACTAGACTGCAAGCTCTACTTGATTCACTCGCTGCTAAAAGCATTGAATGTGGTCTTGTTATCTCTATAACTATATCCAGAGTTCTCCATCCCCAAGAGAATACTCATGTCCCTATAACTTTCAAGGTCAACAACCAGAACATTGAAACGTGTAGGCAGCATAAATACCTTACCTTGAGGTGCTTCCTTGGAGTTGGTATTAACAGTGACATTGTAAACGATCTACACCGTAGGTTAAATGAAAGACTTAAACCACTGAAAACCAATATTCTTACCTACTGGTAAGAATATTGATATCAATATTAAATATGCTAGACTATTCTATATGATGTTTGTCAGATCTCTACTTGATTATCATGCCTTACATCTAATTAATTTCCCCGCCTCTGTGTTGGACAAACTTGAAGTAGTACAGAATGAAGCCATGAGGGTAATTCTTGGTGCTCCAAAATGCACAAGAATCATCAACATGAGGGAAGAACTGAAGCTTCCAACCATACTAGAGAGAATCATGCAAGTCAACACTACCTTTTGCCTTAAAGTCATGAGAGACCCTACATCTCCTGCATTGCTCAGAGACAAATTATTTAGTGCTGTTAACACCCTATTGACTGGTGCCAACATACCAACTTATTCCTTTTATGATAAATGGCTGAGCAACAATGCCTACAATCTCATCAAACTCGACATTCCTTTTAAGTGCAATCTTCCTGTCTCTGATATTCCTCTTTATCTGTACCCCACCATTCAAGTATCATACACACCTGTCACCAAGAAAAGTAAAGAGAATCTTGCTCTTCTCAAAGCTGTCACACTTGAAACAATTGCCTCCTCCATCAAAAATTTAAGATCTCACGAGCACTGTGTCTACACTGACGTCTCAGTCCAATCTTGTACTGGACGGACTGCAGCGGCATGTAGGTTTTATAGAAATAATATTTGCACAAACACTGTCAGTGTCAGGGTTGAACAACTGGCTGACCTCCACACAAGCAGAACTAGCAACATTACAACTAGCTACAAGAATATTAAAAAACATTGGAGGAGTAATATTTTGTGATTCAAAGTCTGCTCTTCAAGCAATCGAAAACTTCTCCTGGAAGATCGACAGCAAGAACCTCATACTACCAATTATAAATGACCTAATAGCTGCACAGATTAAAGGATTTCGAATCTCCTTTGTATGGATATCATCACACATAAATATATCCCATCATAATGAGACAGACATTGCAGAAAAATTAGCGTGCAACAAAGATGAAGTTGAATTAGACCAAGGTATCCCCATCTCTGCTGTCAAAACTGTATTGGTCCAAACACTCAGGTCTGATAGGATCTCAATTACTGACTCCCAACGACCCGAAAGCACCAGGATAAAAAGCTATGATTTGTTCAAATCTAAAACATATATTTATGCGTAGCACAAAACGTGGACCAGACGGTGCGACACAGTGGTTGCCAGGATCAGGTTGGGTTACCGTTACCTGTGGCAGGTGGCTGCAGGTGACGGGTCTCCCAATCCTGAGCACTCCAGGTGCAAACTCTGTGAGCAGGAACTACGGCATGATCTCCCACACTACATCACCGAATGCCCAGTTATTACACCATTCAGACCCGTTGACATGAGGTACCCGCGGCTTTGCAATTACTTTATTCACTCTCGTGTTCCTGAAGATATCTTCACAGTGTACCCAAAATTTGCCAGTGCAGGCTACTGAACATATGGCCCTGTATGACTAACCATCCTGCGAGATGGGGACTTGTATTACCACTGCTGCCTTATTCACGCTTGTGTTGATGATATCCTCATAATGCACCCAGAGTCTGCCAGTGCAGACTACTTATCACATGCCTCTGTATGACTAACCATCCTGTGTGATGGGGATTTTTAGCATCACTTAGCTAGCTTTTTGACACACTATACTCCCCTTCACATAGTCTAGGGCAGCTGCACAAACTCAGATGTACCTAATGTGTTAATAAAAAAATTAGATGTGAAGTGAACATCCAAGTTTTTAGTGAAATGCCTTCCAGTGACGTAAGTGTTGACGCGTCTCAAGCAAGTCTTGACCCCGCATTAGCAGTGAAAGTATCGCTGTGGCGAGTGTAACAAAGGAAACCCCGTGAGTCTTAACTGTAATTAGCAAATGCACTCTCTCTTGAGAATGAGAAGGGTTGAGATTGGGGAGGTTTCAGGAGATGGAAGAAGAATGGGCATATTTGATGAGCGGGAAGGAGAGAGGGGAGAGAAAGGTGGAGAGAAGAAGAAGAGGAGGGAAGAGAAAGGTGGAGCGGGAGGTTGAGGGGGAGACTAGGAAAGAAGGTGGCGAGGAAAGGAGATGAGGAATAGGGAAACAAATATAAGAGAAAAGGGGAAATTGGGGTGAGAGGTAAAAAAGAGGAGAGAGACCCGGGAACAGCCGTATACTCCTGCTAGTATCCACACAAAAAGGAAAACAACAGTAAAGGACCATGTGACCAGGTTGAAGACATAAGTTATAATTCTCACAGAAAACGACAAGGAGGTGTGTAAGCTCAACAAAAGATTTTAGGTTTAAAAGTCAACAGCCTGGAGAGAAGGGTTGCAAGATGTAAGACCAGAGGAAACAATTGGTAACACAGTCACTGGAGAGGAGGTTAAAGGATATCAAGAGGAATTAGATGCAACAATATCAGTAGAACCAGACTTAATATCACCATGCCTGTCAAAGAACGTTGCAGAGGTAGATTGCCAGCTGCTAACTAAACTTTTCAATAAAACACTCGAAGCTGGAAATCTCCCAGAAATCTGGACAAAGGCAAATATAATCCCAGTATTCCACAATGGGAGAGACAGGAGGCGCTATATTACAGTCCTGTGTCACTGCGTGTAAAGCTCTGGAGAAAACAATCAAGTTGAGACTAACCAAACACCTTTAGAGAATATTCTTTGTATCAACAGAACAGCGTGGATTTAGAAGGGGAAAGTCCTGCATAGTGACAAGTTCTATGACAAGGATGCTAATGTAAGACAGGAAAAAAAGAAGGGTGGGTAGTAGCTGTATTCTCACAGCTTGTGGTGAAGCACTTGATAACGTTCCTGGTGAGAAGCTGGAGTACAAGATGGAGGAGCAGGTATGGACAACTGGACGACGCTCGTCTTGGTATGGAACTATTTTACGGACAGAAAACCGAGAGTCAGAGAAGAGGTTTGAAGTTGGAGGAATGTAATAAGTCAACTTGTTGACGAGTCCTCCTTGACCACCTGGTCCTGCTCATATACATGACTGAGGCACCTGAGGGAGTGAGGGCTCCACCATGTCACAATGGTGGCGCCTGAGGCTAGGCCAACCCGTCCTCCTGATGGGACAGTTATCTTAGCAACAATATGGACGACCGCACGAATATCGACGTGATAGACAAATAGAAAGTAGAATTGATACTATTTATTTTATTGAGTCAGGAAAAAATTAAGATAAAACCAAACATAAATATGCCAAAGCCTAGTATAGTTCATACGTGTATTATATTAGGCCTCAGACAGCTTGTATTAGGCCTAGGGTGGATAGGTTAGGTCGGTTAGGTTTCATTAGTAACATAAATAGAACAACGTTTCCGGTTTGTCCAAACTCCGTAACACAAAAGTCTACTGTCTAATGGTGCATCACGTCCATATATGAACGATAGTCAACATCAGTACTATAAGTACTTTCATGTTAGATGATGGACTGTCTTCACGCTAAGAGGAAGGCAACTACAGGAGTCTGAGAGACTAAATGATCTCCAGAGGCACACATTATCAGGATAACATCGGCAGCATATGCAACTCTGCAAAACATTTGAACATCGTTTATGAACCTTTGTAGACTGTCGAGCTTTTCAAGGCAATCTACGGACCTCGTTAGACTAATATCGGAACACGTGGCTCCAGCCTCATCAATCTTGTGAAACAAAATTAAATCGAAAAAGTACAAAAGATTGCAACATAAGCTTTGTGTTAGGAGCTACGAGGGGTGAGGCTGAGGGTAGGCTCGGGGGAACTAGACCTCACAACCTCGGAGGAGGGAAGAGACAGGTAGGACATGATCGCAACATATAAGATACAGAGGGGAATAGACAAAGTGGATAAGGACAGCCTCTATATAGTGAGAGGAAGGAGACTGAGAGGACAAAAGTGGAAGCTAGAGAAAGGCAAATGTGTCAAGGAAACGTACATAAGTTCCCGTACCCTGTATGGATGGTCTACATTTGGAACACGCTGGAAAAAGAAGTTTTGGAAGCCACCTCCATCCATAACTTAAGGCCAGATTAGATATGAATTCGAATGTAAGTAGTAGCAGTAGTAGTACCACAATCACCACAATCGCCACCACAATCACCACCAGCACCACCACAATCACCACCAGCACCACCACAATCACCACCAGCACCACCAGGATCACCACAATCACCACCACAATCACCACAATCGCCACCAGGATCACCACAATCACCACCACAATCACCACAATCGCCACCACAATCACCACCACCACAATCACCACCACCACAAGCACCAACACAGTCACCACCAGCACCACCACAATCACCAGCAACACCACAGTCACCACCCCAATCATCACCACCATCACCACCACAATCACCAGCACCAACACAGTCACCACAATCACCACCCCAATCATCACCACCATCACCACCACAATCACCAGCACCAACAGAGCCAGTGTCGACATTTACAAGGGAGAGAGAGAGAGCCTTTGATCCTAAATGGTGTAATATCGAACACCTTCTCCCAGCCCACCGGTCCCAACTTCATTTCATTAGGAAGTCTATAACCGGGGCCGACTTTGTGGCACTTATGACCCTCGTGTGTGGCACTCAGGGTGAGAGACTGCACTCCTAGGGAGAGGGAGGGAGGGAGAGAGGAAGGGAGGGAGGAATAGGGTAAGGAGGGAGTGTTGGGGTGTAAAGGGAGAGTGAGAGAGAGATAAGGAGAGACAGATAAGGATAAGAGAGATCGGCTAACGACAGCCAGTAATTCCCAGGACTGGTGTTTTAATCTGGCTGTGGGAGGAACTAATGCAGAGGATAATTCAAGTGCTGCGGGGGATAATTAGCAAGAGAAGAGCCTAATTATCAGGTGCCAGTGCTCGTTACCGGAGACACTCCCCACCGCTACCGTATAGTGCTCACTCTCACAGTTGTTATTGGCTCTCACCTTGTAGTTGTCTCATCTCTCTCTCACCTTCCCTACTTCTCTCTCTCTCTCTCTCTCTCTCTCTCTCTCTCTGTCTCCCTCTCTCACCTTCCCTACGTCTCTCTCTCTCTCTCTGTCTCCCTCTCTCACCTTCCCTACTTCTCTCTCTCTCTCTCTCTCTCTCTCTCTCTCTCTCTCTCTCTCTCTGTCTCCCTCTCTCACCTTCCCTACGTCTCTCTCTCTCTCTCTCTCTCTCTCTCTCTCTCTCTCTCTCTCTCTCTCTCTCTCTCTCTCTCTCTCTCTCTCACGCTGCTAGACTATAACTCTGCGCCATTATTCTCACCAGCAAGTGGCCGGAGGAGCTCTTGAACCAATTTAAAGGTGAGGCCTCGGCTCTGGCAATACTGGCTCCAGTACGGCGCCTAATTGTACATGGTAACACTGCTCCTCTACACCTATACACATTTTATCTACCAACGCGCGATTCAGGATATATATATATTAGTATATTTTGGTAGCAGTCTTTCTTGTAAACATATGTTGTTGAATATGACCGAAAGGGTAAGATTAATACTTCTAACACGAATCTTCTCAATATTTCTTACGTTCTTCTTCACTGTCGAGGGTAATTGATAAAGTAACTCTCTAAAATTCATTCTTTTTATTCCTAGTCTGACACCTAAACGCGTTTCGTAATTCCTTATTACATTTTCAAAGACTTAGTTTACACACAAAATACATTCATACTTATACTCGTTTTAGGTGAGGTGAAACATAAGACAGAACACGAAACAATGGGATGAGAACATGAGTATGGAAATAACTGCAGAGGCCTATTGGCCCATACTTCCTCTTGCTGCTTTCATATTGGTTCGGGGTCTTGAAGTGGGTAGAATATAGTTGTGCATTAATTGGCTGTTCATTGCTGGTGTTGACTTTTTGATGTGTAGTGCCTCGCTGATGTCGAGCCTCTTGCTATCGCTGTATTTATCGATGATTTCTGTGTTGCTTGTTAGGATTTCTCTGGTGATGGTCTGGTTGTGGGAAGAGATTATATGTTCCTTGATGGAGCCCTGTTGTTTGTGCGTTGTTAATCGCCTAGAAAGAGACGTTGTTGTCTTCTCTATATAATGAGTTCTTTGGGGCTTACAGTCCCCAAGCGGACATGTGAAGGCATAGACGACGTTGGTTTCCTTCAAGGCGTTCTGCTTGACGTCTGGGGAGTCTTTCATGAGTAGGTTGGTCTTTTTTTGTAATCAATTGTATTAGATTTTGTAATCAATTTTGTGTCAATTGTATTTTCTGATTTTTGTCTGTAGGGATAACGTTCCTATCAATAATGTCTTTCGGGACACTTTCCTCCTCAGGTTATCTTGAGGTTATCTTGAGATGATTTCGGGGCTTTAGTGTCCCCGCGGCCCGGTCCTCGACCAGGCCTCCACCCCCAGGAAGCAGCCCGTGACAGCTGACTAACACCCAGGTACCTATTTTACTGCTAGGTAACAGGGGCATAGGGTGAAAGAAACTCTGCCCATTGTTTCTCGCCGGCGCCCGGGATCGAACCCGGGACCACAGGATCACAAGTCAAGTGTGCTGTCCGCTCGGCCGACCGGCTCCTTCGGTTGGCCCCTCCTCCAGGGCTCATAAAACGGAGGAAGGGTCCTGAAAGACATTATTTCTTTAGAAGACATGTTTTCTCTTCTTGCTTGTATGTTGGGTCGGGGTCTTAAAGTGCACAAGACCCTGAACCAACATAGAAGCAAGTTCTCAGCTACCTATTTGCTGTTAGGTGAACAGCAGCATCAGGTGCAAGGTCTCCCTAGGTCAACTGCTGACCTGTCTCAAGATGTAACCCACAAGACTTGCCCGACTCACGTGTACCCATTGGCTGTCAGGTGAACACACACACCAGGCAAAAAGAAACGTTATCCAAACGCTTTTGTCGAACAGCGAGACTCGAACGCTGGACCTTGAGGTGTGTGTGTCGGGCCATAGAGCAGCAGACACAGTCTGCCTACAGCCCTCCCCAGCAGACCAACAGTGGCTCCCGTGGCCTCCTCCCAGCTACACAATGTCACATTTTTGTGCTCCTGGCTTCACAGCCAATCCGTATTTATTACATTTTTCTCTCAATTGGAATGAAATCTATAATGCATATTTTCCCCTTCTCTTCAGCCACTATATTATTGTCTTTGAACTTCAGTCACTTTTTTTACGTCAAAAACTGTACGAATATATCATATATTTTATATATATATGTATATATATATTGTGTTGGTGTGACGGGGCGGGTCAAGGGGTATATTACAGCCGGGTCTTCACTATACGTGAACAATGCACCAGGCGCCTGAAAGCTTCCTTCGCTCTGCGCTAAAAATTTTATGTGGATGACTTTTCCTTCCGGGGCCGCGTGGAGGACGGCCGGGCCGGGCTATGTTAGCCCCCCCCCCCCCCCAGGCGGGGATGTGGAGAGAGAGAGAGAGAGAGAGAGAGAGAGAGAGAGAGAGAGAGAGAGAGAGAGAGAGAGAGAGAGAGAGAGAGAGAGAGAGAGAGAGAGAGAGAGAGAGAGACAGAGAGAGAGACAGAGAGAGAGAGAGAGAGAGAGAGAGAGAGAGAGAGAGAGAGAGAGAGAGAGAGAGAGAGAGAGAGACAGAGAGACAGAGAGAGAGAGAGAGAGAGAGAGAGAGAGAGAGAGAGAGAGAGAGAGAGAGAGAGAGAGAGAGAGAGAGAGAGAGAGAGAGAGAGAGAGAGAGAGAGAGAGAGAGACAGACAGAGAGACAGAGAGAGAGAGAGAGAGAGAGAGAGAGAGAGAGAGAGAGAGAGAGAGAGAGAGAGAGAGAGAGAGAGAGAGAGAGAGAGAGAGAGAGAGAGACAGAGAGAGAGAGAGACAGAGAGAGAGAGAGAGAGAGAGAGAGAGAGAGAGAGAGAGAGAGAGACAGACAGACAGAGAGAGAGAGAGAGAGAGAGAGAGAGAGAGAGAGAGAGAGAGAGAGAGAGAGAGAGAGAGAGAGAGAGAGAGAGAGAGAGAGAGAGAGAGAGAGAGAGAGAGAGGTGTGACACGACTGAGGATGGTCAGTTCCCTCTTCCCTCACTATGTAACCCCTGTTCCTCCAGACGACCTTCTCGGGTCCTCATCCACTTGAGTGTCTCAGTCTTCATGTTTGGCAATTCCGGCATCACCAAAATAGTCACGTCACGGCTGAGATGCACAAAGCACTTACTGGTCTAATTACAAGATCCTTCCTCTTACATCAATGGTGGCTCGCACGGCCCCTTGCTGACTGTTGACGAACACATGACGACCTTAGATAATTCCTTTGAGAATCTTGTATGTGGTGATCATGTGCACCTAACTCTTCTGTCTCCCAGGGAGCCAGGGAGTATGTATGTATATGTGTGGGCGCGTGCGTGCGCGCACCATCGCGCGGTAATATGAACCAAAGTGCCTATAAAAGAGAACACGGCCCCATATTTCACCTCTTCAGCACCGCCATTTATAGACATAAAGTTGTGAAGCGCGAGAATGGTCAGGAGGGTTCCCAGGGAACACCCGCCAACACTGTCGGAGCTGTCACGGTCCCCGTCCCCTACACCCGCCCCTCCTGCAGGTGTGGACACCCGCCCCTCCTGCAGGTGGTGTGGACACCCGCCCCTCCTCCAGGTGGTGTGGACACCCGCCCCTCCTCCAGGTGGTGTGGACACCCGCCCCTCCTCCAGGTGGTGTGGACACCCGCCCCTCCTCCAGGTGGTGTGGACACTCGCCCCTCCTGCAGGTGTGGACACCCGCCCCTCCTGCAGGTGTGGACACCCGCCCCTCCTCCAGGTGGTGTGGACACCCGCCCCTCCTCCAGGTGGTGTGGACACCCGCCCCTCCTCCAGGTGGTGTGGACACTCGCCCCTCCTGCAGGTGTGGACACCCGCCCTTCCTGCAGGTGTGGACACCCGCCCCTCCTGCAGGTGGTGTGGACACTCGCCCCTCCTGCAGGTGTGGACACCCGCCCCTCCTGCAGGTGTGGACACCCGCCCCTCCTGCAGGTGGTGTGGACACCCGCCCCTCCTGCAGGTGTGGACACCCGCCCCTCCTGCAGGTGGTGTGGACACCCGCCCCTCCTGCAGGTGGTGTGGGCACCCGCCCCTCCTGCAGGTGGTGTGGACACCCGCCCCTCCTGCAGGTGTGGACACCCGCCCCTCCTGCAGGTGTGGACACCCGCCCCTCCTGCAGGTGGTGAGGCGCAGTCTCTGGCCCACGATGACTCGCTGAACCTTAATAAGGTTGCGGTAACGGGTCAACAAACACCTCCAGACCTGCATGGTGGCGTCGGTACGACTGTTATCCCGCCCGGTCTTCTCCTGGGGGGCAGAGGTCTCCACCACTCATGACCATAGTCCTATTACTCTAGGATGCCAGGAGCACTATTGTCCACCTGGACACCTTCACTCCCCCATCCTCCCACTGCCCTCCCCTGGGGGTTGTGCTCCCACAAGTGGTGCTCCCGGGAGGAAGAGGGCCTTCCTCCTATGTCTCTCAGCGCCTCCGGGCCACTGGTGCTCCCTCGGAGCTCCACCAACACTTCCCATCCGTCATTCTTGCCATCTCTTGGGACTCGTACGGCACTCAGGCACAGCTGGTGTTGACCTCGTCCCTACGGTGACCACCGCGTCCCCTGGGAACATTCGTCTCCGGTTTAAACCGTTGTTGACATCACAACAACCCTCTCCTCACAACGCCCAGCCACTTTTGCAACAGTTTCTTATGAGGTAGAGTCAAAAGCTTTCTGATAGTCCAGGAAAATACAGTCTGCCCATCCTTCTCTTTCCTGTGTAATGCTTGTTGCTTGGTCATAGACTTCTATTAAACCTGTTAGACATGACTTGCCTTCCCTGAACTCATGCTGGTGATGTGATACAAAGTCCCTTCTCTCCAGATATGCTGCCAGGGTTTTTCTCACAATCTTCTCCATCACCTTGCATGGTACACACGTTAAGAACACCGGCCTGTAGTTTAGGGCCTCATGCCTATCCCCATTTGTGTATATTGAGACTACGTTAGCTGTCTTCAAACTCTTTGATAGGTGTACCGTTTCCAGTGACTTGTTATTCACCATACATAGTGGCACGCAAAGTGCTTCTGCCCCCTCTTTTAGCATCCATGGTGAAATTCCATCAGGTCCAACAGCCTTAGTCACTTCTAGATCGATCAGATACCTCCTAACCTCATCTCTGGTAATTTCAATATCTTCCAAGGCTGCTTGGTTTATCGCCACCCCTCTTAGTTCAGGGACTTCTCCTTGCTCTATTGTGAAGACCTGGACTCTCTTGTTGAGTTCTTCACACACCTTTTTGTCATTCTCTATGTACACATTCTCTCCCTTTTTCAGTTTCATCACCCGTTCCTTCACTGTTGTTTTCCTCCTGATATTGCTGTATAGCACGTGTGTGACTCTCTGCGTGCGTGCGTGCGTGCGTGCGTGCGTTCCAAGTGACACGGAGTCAAGAAAACAAACACAAGGCAAGTGCCTCGCCTCATTGTTGCAACTTACCATTTGCAATTCCTGTAGCGGCCATAAACTCGCCTCCTTGCAAATGGAAAAGCCTACTCGCGGAGGAAATAAAAGTGCCATTGGCAGGTGTCAAGAGACCGTATACGCACCTGGAGGAGGCGAGGAGGGGGGGGGGCAGAGCACGCTGCAGGGGCACGTTAGTGTTGCAATATTTAGTGGAGGAGGGAAAATGCGACCTTCTGCAGGAGGGAATGTTGGGGCGACGCGCGGACTCGACCCGGACGCTGATGGCGGCCGTATATCCCGCACACAACGGCGCCTTATAACACATATTTTCTCGCTGACTTGCTCGGGTATAAGGGAGCGGGATGGTGGTCGTGGTGGTTGTGCCCCCGGGGGGGGGGAGGGGATGGGGAGGGGTCCTGGTGGGGGATTCTTTGGCGACGGGAGGGTGGTGGTGGTGTGGGAGTGGTTGGGCAGGTGAGCCACGGCGCCTCCTGCCCTCACTTAGGTGGGAAATATGGTAATGAAGTGATTCCCAGGCAAGGTGGGGAGAGGGTGGTGGTGTGGTGGTGGTGGTGGTGGTGTGGTGGATGGTGGTGGTGTGGTGTGGTCTGGTGGTGGGTGGTGGGTGGTGGGTGGTGGTGTGGTGGGTGGTGGTGGTGTGGTGGATGGTGTGGTGATGGTGGTGGGTGGTGGGTGGTGGTGTGGTGGGTGGTGGTGGTGTGGTGGATGGTGTGGTGATGGTGGTGGGTGGTGGGTGGTGGTGTGGTGGGTGGTGATGGTGGTGCTTGCTTTACAGTGCTTACCTAACATTGTGACCGCAGGGGGGAGCTCTAGCTGTGTCCCGCCTATTAGACTCTTTTTACCCGTTACATTTTCATCTAATTTTTTGACACTCAAATTCGTTGACGAATCTGGCCTTAAAGTTGTGGATGGAGGCGACTTTCACAACTTATTCTTTCCGACCATTCCATATGTTGACTACCCCATAAAGAGTACTTCCTTACATTCCTTCGGCTCATTCGCGTTTCCAGCTTCCACCTGTGTCCTTATGTCCTACTTTTAGTTTATAGAGGCAATCCTTACCCACCTTACCTCATTATCTTGTATGTTGTGATCATTTCCCCCTTCTTCTTTCAATCCTTTAGGGATTGAAGATTTAATTCCACTAGCTTATTTGTAGCTTAATTCGCTCGGCTTTTGCCAAACCTTTGTGCTTTTCAATTTTTGGTTTTATGCTTTATAAGGTTTGGATTCCATGCCAATGATTCATAGTCCAGTATTGCTCTAACAAATGTTGTGTAGACTACCTTAAAGTAGTCCTGATTTAGGTATCTAAAAGATATTCTTATTTTTACCAGCGTCACATATGCTGCCGATGTTATCCTGTTTATGTGTACTTCCGGTGAGAATGTCGGAACTATATCTACACTCAAATCTTTCTTTCCAATTCCTTAGTTGCCTTTCCCTTATGGTGTAGATACCTTCTGGTCTCCTCTCTCCCTTTCCCATCTTCATTACTTTACATATGTTGGGATTGAAGTCTAGCAACCATTTCTTTTACCATACCTTGATCCTGACTAGGTCCTCCTGTAATTTTCTTCAGTCATCCTTTGTTTTTGTATTCCTTATCAGGGTTTCATCATCTGCAAACATTGACATGTCTGAGCTCACTCCCTCGGGCAGGTCGTTCACATAAATAGGGACCAGCAGTGGTCCCAGGACAGAGCCGTGTGGGACCCCACTTGTTACACTCCTCCAGCCTGAAACCTCCTCTCTCTCTCTCTCTCTCTCTCTCTCTCTCTCTGCCGCTCTCTCTCTCTCTCTCTGTCGCTCTCTCTCTCTCTGTCGCTCTGATTTCTGCCCTTCAGGTATTCCCTAATTCTCCAAAGTTATCCAGTTAAAGTTTCCTGGTTATTCCAGCCTGAATCTTTATATTTTACACCAGTCTTCCATGAGAAAATTTCAAATGTTTTTGACACTAGGAAAATACGGTGTACCCAGTCTTCTTTTGTCTGCCTTACTTTAGTAACCCTGCCATAAGACTGCATCAAGTTTGTCAGGCTCGACTTTCCATTCTAAATCCATGAGGACCTTTTAACAAATCAGCAGACAGCGATGTCTGGACAACACTTCAGCAAACAAAGAGGATTGGACACAGCTCGTCCTCAGACAGCGAGGTCTGGACACAACATGTAAGCAGACAGTCAGGTCTGGACACAACATGTAAGCAGACAGCGAGGTCTGGACACAACATGTAAGCAGACAGAGAGGTCTGGACACAACATGTAAGCAGACAGTCAGGTCTGGACAAAACATATAAGCAGACAGCGAGGTCTGGACACAACATGTAAGCAGACAGTCAGGTCTGGACACAACATGTAAGCAGACAGCGAGGTCTGGACACAACATGTAAGCAGACAGTGAGGTCTGGACACAACATATAAGCAGACAGTAAGGTCTGGACACAACATATAAGCAGACAGTAAGGTCTGGACACAACATGACAGCAGACAGTATAGTTCTGGACAGAACACGTAAGGCAGACAACAAATTGTGTGGAAACAACACGTCAGCAGAGAGCATGGTCTTGTCACAACACATGAGCAGTGATGTCTGGACACCACATTAAAGCAGACAGCGAGCTCTGAACCAACCGTAGCAGCAGACATCGAGATCCATGTACATCAGATCAGATATAGTTGTCTGAACACAACACTTCAGCAGACAGCAAGACCTAGGCACAACAGCAGACAGTCAAGTATGACCACCACACACCAGCAGATACCGAGGTCTGGACATAACATATCGGCAGACACCGTGATTAAGGACAAAACACGTAAGGTAGAAACAGTGTGGACCGCACCTCAGCAGAGAGCGTGGCGCAGACTAGGGGGGGGGGGGGAGGGGTCAAACTGCGGGCCTCAACCCATTATTGGATCACAATAAATACAATGGATAGCAACACAGAAACAAACCCCCAAAAAATAATCACATTAAAGCTACAATCTCATTCGCACTCATTACTCATCATCACAATTGACAAGACTGACGGCACGGTTGTTGCCAGGCGATTGGTGCCGCCTGGTGGCCAAAGCGCGAACTACAGAACGTAAACAACTGTTGCAAAGCTGCTCGCAAATTGCCGCGAGTTTTACATCGATTTTTTCTCATAATTAGGTAGGTTTAAGCAATTAAATTTCATCAGTAGGTATTATGAATGCATTATACATGTTGTTAATGAACAAAAATTGAAACGTGTATAGATAATATCACTGATTTTGCTGTTTCTGTTGTGTAACACCAGAGTGAGAATAGCTTGAGCTGCCTCATCCCTTTGTGTGGATTTATACCTCAATAAACTTATTTCAATTCTGCAACATTTTGAAGGTCGTTCTTGTTGATAGGACGGTGTACAGGAGTGTACCTGCGGCATACCGACGCCAGAGTGTACAGGAGTGTACCTGCGGCTTACCGACGCCAGAGTGTACAGGAGTGTACCTGCGGCATACCGACGCCAGAGTGTACAGGAGTGTACCTGCGGCTTACCGACGCCAGAGTGTACAGGAGTGTACCTGCGGCTTACCGACGCCAGAGTGTACAGGAGTGTACCTGCGGCTTACCGACGCCAGAGTGTACAGGAGTGTACCTGCGGCACACCGACGCCAGAGTGCGCCTGCGGCATACCGACGCCACAGTGTACCTGCGGCATACCGACGCCACAGTGTACCTGCGGCATACCGACGCCAGAGTGCGCCTGCGGCATACCGACGCCACAGTGTACCTGCGGCATACCGACGCCACAGTGTACCTGCGGCATACCGACGCCAGAGTGTACCTGCGGCATACCGACGCCAGAGTGTACCTGCGGCATACCGACGCCAGAGTGCGCCTGCGGCATACCGACGCCACAGTGTACCTGCGGCATACCGACGCCAGAGTGTACCTGCGGCATACCGACGCCAGAGTGCGCCTGCGGCATACCGACGCCAGAGTGCGCCTGCGGCATACCGACGCCAGAGTGCGCCTGCGGCATACCGACGCCAGTGTACCTGCGGCATACCGACGCCAGAGTGTACCTGCGGCATACCGACGCCAGAGTGCGCCTGCGGCATACCGACGCCAGTGTACCTGCGGCATACCGACGCCAGAGTGCGCCTGCGGCATACCGACGCCAGAGTGCAAGGGTATCACCTTATTTCCGGTGTTTTCAACTAAATAAACCTTTGTACATCAGCGAAAACCTCCCATTTTCTGTTTAAAGACGAATTAAAAGTGATCACTCCAGCTGTTGTGTTACCAACAGTGTTACAACACACTGCTAACATTCCCAATTTAAATATTTTAAAAGAATTAAAACTCGATTTATTTTAATTTACACTCAATACATCTCACTTTATCACAACGATTTAATTATATTCCAGTGCATAAAATTTAAATTAATGAAAAGTTTTTAGATAAAAAATCCACTTGATTTTCTACGCCCTGAATTATGAATTAGTAATTGAGTTAAGTTTCTGTTTATTTACTTATATACAAGAAGGAACATTGAGTTATGGGAGAACATAGTGTTCTTACTTTCTTGTAAGACCAATAACATTAACAGCGTTCGTGGCACAGCCCAATATGTTCTGTCTCCTCTGCAGGATGTGCAGTCCTGCACATCCTGCAGAGGAGCCTCACTTGCTTCATTTACACTGAACAATGATTTTGAGCAAATAAATTTATCATCATTTTGGATTAAGGTTAAACACGAATTAACGACTTTAAGTACAAAGGCTAACTTGATGTTATTACCTTGTACTAACACTGCTAGTTTGTGTGAATGAGCATTTTACACATTATCTAAATTACAAACGAGCGAGAGAAACCAGGTCAACACTGCAGCAGGTGTGTGAGCAGTGTTGTCCTCCGGTGTGTTCCAAACTGGACTCAACACCTTATGAACAAACAAGCACATCCTTCTCATTAAATTAAAACTGTTTTTAAATACTGTTTACTGCGTCTTTTTTGCTAGAATTTCATGCAAAATGTTTATTTTTTCTAAATTTGTCCTCAAAATAAAAATGTGTAATTTAAGTGAATAGGTTCCATGCATAAATATACATTTATCATGTGTTAAAACAATTCACGGAGATTGTGGCTGGTCTACTACACTAGGTGAGTACATAGGCCTACTGAGGCGTACATAGGCCTATAGGCCCATCCCTTGTTGACGTACTCACCTATTTGTGCTTGAGGGGGTTGAGCTTTGTCTCCCGTCGACGTGTTGTGTGTCCCGCCTTATTCTTGAGTACTTTATAGTTCCCCCGAGTGTTCAGGATTATTCCAGTGACGGGTAGGATCCTCACACGGTCCCTTACACCTGTCCTGGTAGGATTACACGGTCCCTTACACCCGTCCTGGTAGGATTACACGGTCCCTTACACCCGTCCTGGTAGGATTACACAATCTACAAGTCCTACAACTCTAACTCGGGTCCCCTGTCCGGTAACTCAGGGTGGTGGCAGCATTACTTGGTAAGTCATACCAAGGATATAGCTACTAATATTTCTATCTCGCTCTCCTTCACTAGTTTCTCACTTTCCCTCTCTCTCACTCACTCGTTCTCTCTCTCTCTCTCACTCGTTCTCTCTCTCTCTCTCTCTCTCTCTCTCTCTCTCTACATTATATATATATATATATATATATATATATATATATATATATATTATATATATATATATATATATATATATATATATATATATATATATATATATATATATATATTAGATTAATTGTTTTAGGTCCTCGTATGACGGCCCGATTGTTAACTTCTTACAAGATCGGTAGAGCATCCGTTAGTACAAGGGTAGCAGCGAAGTGCCTGCCAGTTAATACAATGGCTTTAATGCCAGCAAGACCAAGGTATGTGGCTTCAATGCCTCCAAGACCAAGGAAAAATTGTATAGTTCGCCCCCCTTTGACCAGTGAAAGGGATTTTGATATTTTTTCCAAAAATTGCTCAAGTTTTAACGCCGCTCTGAAATTGCAGAAAAGAATATTCTATGAAAACAGAAGGAAATAGGAACGTACCTTTAATTGGTAGCTTTGTGTCCCACGAAGAGCTGCTATACACACTTACCTGCAAGGATGTGAAGATATTCACCCGTATTAGTCACATGTAAAACATTTTAATCATACACTACAAATATATTACGTCTGGTATTACTTCGCCTGGAAAACACAAAATGTTAAAGGGTCAATATTCAGTCACGTCTGCGGTAGTAACACGTCAGCAGACAGCGGAGGTCTAGACACAACCCGTCAGCAGACAGCGGAGGTCTAGACACAACCCGTCAGCAGACAGCGGAGGTCTAGACGCAACACGTCAGCAGACAGCGGAGGTCTAGACACAACACGTCAGCAGACAGCGAGGTCTGGACACAACACGACAGCAGACAGCGAGGTCTAGACACAACACGTCAGCAGACAGCGAGGTCTAGACACAACACGTCAGCAGACAGCGAGGTCTAGACACAACACGACAGCAGACAGCGAGGTCTAGACACAACACGTCAGCAGACAGCGAGGTCTAGACACAACACGTCAGCAGACAGCGAAGTCTAGACACAACACGACAGCAGACAGCGAGGTCTAGACACAACACGTCAGCAGACAGCGAGGTCTAGACAACACGTCAGCAGACAGCGAGGTCTAGGTACAGGAGTACACCGAGGTACAGTTCTGCTCTCCCACTGGCCAGTAATGTCTTGACCGGTCACCCTTGACTTGCTCTATCATTACACTTCAAAAATAAAGAAAATCTCTCTGGAAGATTATTTAACATTAACTTTAGATTAAGAAATATTTAGGATGATGCATCACAGTTCCGACAGCCGTATATGTAACCATTGTAATTGTGTACAATGCTTCTAAAAGGAGGGCAACACCATAGTATTATTGAGACGCTTCTGAATTTTTTCCAAGTTAATAATAACACAAATGTTTGTTAGTTAATCCTCAATAAACTTTGATCGAAGAAATAACGATTACAGTCGACTGTTAAAAATGGGCAGAAGTGGCGGATGACTGTTCCATCAACGAGACTGAGCCCCGCTATTTAAACGTGTCAAAGAGCTACTGAGAGGGGATATTGTCAGAGCGAAAAATATTAGGGCCTCGAGTTTTGTTGGACAAAGCGGATTACAGAGGCAAAATTCGTAACGCTCTTAGCGAGTCAGCAAAATTGCAAGCTTTGATGACATGTATTGCTTCCTAAGTTTGAAAATTTCAAGTTGAACTTAATGCAGCTTTGTTCGCTGGTAAGTCCAAGAGAGCTCTCAACACCTGACTATTGGCGTTGATTGTAACAGCAGGAAGCTCAATACACCTGACTGATTACTTGTTGATGGTAACACTATGAAATTTAATTCACTTGGACCATCAGGAACTCGAACTCAGGCCACAAAAGTCAGAGATATATTGCCTACCAGCCAGGCCATGGATGCTCACAATAAGGATCTGAGAAACAGCTCACTAAAGAAAACTTTAAAGTTTCCTGCAGCACCACTAAAGTATATGGATGGAACCCACACACCAGCACAACTAATTCACTAAACAGAATGATTCCTTACACTACAGCAAGTGTGTAATACATCAGGCTACACGAAGGCTCAACTCAAGGGCTGGTCATTACATACACATCTCGCAGGGCGTAAAGTCGATAGCACTACATCATCTATCGCCTCGTGGAAGGTACTCACCTAGTTGTGCTTGCGGGGGTTGAGCTCTGGCTCTTTGGCCCCGCCTTCAACCGTCTATCAACTGGTGTACAGGTTCCTGAGCCCACTGGGCTCTATCATATCTACATTTGAAACTGTGTATGGAGTCAGCCTCCACCACATCACTGGCTAATGCATTCTATCCGTTAACTACTCTGACACTGTGGGCCCCTCCTTCAGTACCAAATCTACACAGTAAAATAACAACGTACTGGAGTAAACGATATGGAATAAAATGCAGAATAGAACCAGTGAAGAGCAGAGGTGTCATAGGCACAATCAGAGAACACTGTATAAACATCAGAGGTTGTGGGAACCGACCTGTGAGATTTATATTTATTTTATTTATATGAATTTATATTTACGATAATTTATATACTTCGATAGCAATTTGTATAATGATAAGTGGACTGTATTTCTGCAATAATCTCAATCTCACAAATCGATCCTCTACACATTAGGGGGGTTTATTAAATTAATATATATGCAGCCAATCAAACTACAGTAATAGACTACATACATTGAAAAGGTTCCTTATCTTATAGTACAGCAGGTTAGTCCACCAGGTATAACTAGGGTGTAGACACCAAATTATCCTCTTTGAGGTAGCTTCCATCACCCAGTAACTGGTGCACAAAGTCTTCCTCGTCTTGACCTGTCAAAAAGGCGCTAACTGTGAAGCCAGGTTCTATATATGACAAGCTATATCAGAGAAAACACTATACATGGAAAAATAAAGACCTGGCTTAATTACCTTTAGTTTGAGGCGATTTCGTGATCTAACCGGGTCACCCTATATCCTGACATTAATGGCCATAAATGAATGATAAACGGGTTTCGGATAGACACTTAACTTGAATTTGTAGACAGCGTGTTGATAATGGTACACCTTTGGTTTCCATAACACTACGTCCAAGTAAAATTAACAGGAGCCGAATTTGCTCCCGTGAGCCTCTGGTCTAGTCTCAACAATGGCTGCGTCTAACACTCCATACTATTGACGCCTGGCCGACATTGTCCAGATATGATAGGAGCCGAATTTGCTCCACGCGTCTCGGATGTGACACAACAATGCTCCCCCCCTTCCTCACTCTGACGCCTGGCTTACATTGTCCAGATTTCAGAAAGTGATAGAAGGGTCACATTTACTCTACTTTAATATTGATAATTAAGTTAATTTATATGAGATGGTTTATGATGGTAAAGTCCAAAGACTAATGTATTTAAGAATAATTCCCACCTTAATAGGTGGTGATTTATAATAGTATGTGGTGATGATATCCCGATTTCTATAGACGGTAATTCCACTACAAGTTACGTTTTCTATGGGTAACTTGTTGGTAATACAGCTATTATCTGTATGATTATTAAATGGTGTCGGATTTTCCGACAGAGGTCCGCGGTTGTTCAACGTCCTCCCAGCGAGCATAAGAAATATTGCCGGAACAACCTTGGACATCTTCAAGAGGAAACTGGATTGTTTCCTCCAATGAGTGCCGGATCAACCGAGCTGTGGTGGGTATGTGGCCCTGCGGGCCGCTCCAAGCAACAGCCTGGTGGACCAAACTCTCACAAGTCAAGCCTGGCCTCGGGCCGGGCTTGGAGAGAACTCCCAGAACCCCATCAACCAGTAGCTACATCCTCTATGTCCTGCTGACAATGTGTAGTGTCACATTAGTGGGTACACCACATTAACGTAAATCTTTGGATTAAGTAATGATACGAACCCTTCGTAACCGGGTTCTTTTTAACTATGATGCTACTCAAGCTCAGAGGACCCTAACCTTGGTGGAAATCTAGTGTAATGTTTAAGGTAGATAAAAATAACGCTTAAAATAACCCGTTATTACCCATCACTATAATAAATTGTACAAGTTACTATGTGAAGTCATCCGGAGCGGCGTCACTAGCCCTCACGCTAGCCTGCTGCACAGATGACGGACACTATACGCCTCTGACGAGGTCATCAACGCACCTCTAGCCTTCATGCTAGCTGCAGTCATGGAGAAGCCTTCAAGCGCTCCCCCTGTGTAGCGCACTCGCTGGTACGCTCAACCAGCAAAGTCAGCAACACTCAACTAGCCTCACTGGCTAGTACCTTTCAGGAATAAAGTTCACAACGCCGAACTACAGCGTTCAACTAACCCTACTGGCTAGCACCTAAGAGTGAAGTCTACAGCGTCCAACCGCAGCGTGGGTACTAGCCCCACTGGCTAGTACCTCTAGGAGTGACGGCCACAGCGTTCAACTAGCCCACTTGCCTAGCATCTTCAGGTCGACCAAAGTACTTTCCACTCTCCCGGCTTCACTGTACTTCCCTCGCCTGTCCCTGGTTGGTAATCACCTTCGAGCCCGGTCGACTAGAAGATGAGAAACTACGATTAATGGGAGGGTCAACTGCTATAGTTCGACACCTGGATCATAGATGGCGCCGAGGTCCGTCACACGTAAAGCCGGGACTGGCTGGTTTACACTCACGCAGTGGATGAGGCTAGCTAGCATGGCCAGTAATTTTGTATATACATATTTTCCCAGTAAATGTCATTATCATTTTAATCGCTGTGTTTAGGCTGCTCTTCTTATGCTATGACAATATGTGGGTCAAGGTCGACCCTAGCTATTACAGAGAGGTGAATTAATTTGAATAAAAACTACATACCCTGTAGAGCGGTTTACACGTACCAGTTTCTGAGACACACTAGGCTAGAGGACAGAAGCAACATTCCTTCCTAGTAGTGTGTCTACCAGTCCAGACTACAGGCTGGAGGCAAACCTGGAGTATATGCAGGGATGTGGAAGACGACTGTGGAGGAGCTCCAAGCCAGACTAGGCCAAAGAACTAAGGGGTATTCTATTCTTTCAAAATTAATTGACGGCTACCTTGGGTGCAACTGGCGAGCGCGAGTCTAAGTCGTGACACTGGTTGAGGAGGTACACCTCCTGACCATAGAAGAGCAAGGGCGGCACCCGGTGTGTAGTGATCACAGGTTTGCACGGCCTTATTGCACGCCCTCACTGCTCCACAACGCTCCTGGGGCGGTGAGTAATTCTTACAGTAGTTCACACTCGGGGGAGTTAATAGGGTCCATGTGGTCCTTGGGCGACACGAGGGTAAAAGTGTTAACTCCAGCTACAACGCAATCACAGGGCCCCGTCTAGGAGCAGGACACAAAGTGTTAAGAATGTTTTTGTTACGAACCCAAGTTCATCGTCAGAGCACGGCGCAGTGACGTCAACGCCATCTGTGAGTCCGCTCCCGAAACCCCCACAACACGGACAACGCCATCTAGTGATGACGGGAATATACCGGCAAGAGGCACTAGATTCCTGTCCTAGTCGGCTCGTGAGGTAGCTGGTGCTGACCTCTAGTGAGGTGGTGTTTAGAAAAGCAGCGCCATCTGTCATAAGCGGAGTTGGATGTATGTGTCTAAGCCAGTAAGTGATGTTTCCTAGTGGTCCCATGTAGTGTCCCAGTGTACTGTTGACGTGTCTGTATTCACAGAGTCAACGTAGGGCTGCTGTGATACAAGGACAGGCAGTCTACCCCGGGCAGCCAAGGTCTCTACACCAGTCTGCTTTAAGGAAGCAGTGAGCCGCCGCCGGAAGAGAACTGTAAAGTGTTCTACTGTCTGCCTGTGGAGTGGCAACAATGGAGAAACACAAGTAAATAAACAATGAAACACTAACAATATAAAACAATTTAAACACGTTTGAACATTTATAACAAGTTTTGTAGTCAAAACTTTAGGGGCCTGACGGATCAGTGGACAGCGCTCGGGATTCGTACTCCTAGGGTCCGGGGATCCATCCCGGCGAAGGCGGAAACTAATGGACAGAGTTTCTTTCACTCTGGTGCCCCTTGTTCACCTAGCAGTAAATAGGTACCTGGGAGTTATACAGCTGCTACGGGCTGCTTCCTGTGTGTATGTGTGTGTGGGTACTCGCCTAGTTGTGCTTGCGGAGGTTGAGCTCTTGCTCTTTGGTCCCGCCTCTAATGTGTGTATGAAAAAAAAAGTTGATTGACAGTTGAGAGGCGGGCCGAAAGAGCCAGAGCTCAACCCCGCAGGCACAACTAGGAGAATACAACTATATGAATACGAGCAAAGAAAGCAAATCAGAAATGAACTTGGTGCCTTGATGTACTGACAGGCGCAGACTAGCGGCAGCAGGGAGGAGCGACTGTGACCACTTGTGTGTGTGGATCACGGCGTCCTCGTGAGATCGCCGAAATTCCCAGAAAATATACTAAGTAGCAGAAATTAAAAAAAAAAAAGTTAGAAAATATACTACCAAATTAACTAGTTGCATATAATACAATTTTAACATTAAAAAACAAAAAGTAGAAGAAATGGATGACGTGGCTTACTAGAAGAAACTGTAGTCAAAACTATAGTTGTACTATAGTTTTGACTACAGTTTCATTCATTGAAAACTTTTGAAAAATACACGAAATGGGAAATAACTCACAGGAACAATAATTACCGAGAAATTTCTGACACAACATGGCCGAAGCAACACAGAGCAGCAAGAAACACATAGCAGAACATCTAAGGTGCAATGCGCTACAATTAAACGAGAAATGATGCTGTTGAAGAAAATGAGGAAATCTCAACTGGAGTTGGCTTGATGACGACGTAGTCAGCGTGGCAAGGTCCTCTTGAATACCGCGTAGAGTTCTGAACTCTGCACCACTGAAGAGGGCTACCACATTAGTTATGGCGGCCCTCAACTTTAGTGAAAGGTGTATAGAAAGTACAGAGGCTCACCTTGAACCTGTAGTCTTCTGAGATAGAGGTAGAAGGTATCCTAGGCTTCGGGGGTAGATGAGGCATGGAACGGAAGGCTGGCGAGGTTCCTATGTACTGTCAATAAGAGGAATTAGGCCCGAAGTCCAGCACGAGGACTCACAGGGGTTGACTCTGCAAGGTGCGGCCGTCTTCTGCAGAGTCCTGCCCCAGGGGTGCGCGGCGCTCCTGCGCACCGGCCGCCCTCCACAAATCAGGGACCAGTACTGCCTGTGAGAGAGAGCACTCCCGCCCGAGTCTATACTAAATGTGGTTCCCGCCACACGAGATACAAACATGGATGATCCATTAGGCAACAGTAAGTATGACACACTAAGCACAAACAAGGAAGGATATTACACTAGGTAACAGCAAAGAGTAATGCACTAGATTACAGCAATGGTGATCCACTATAGGCTACAGCAAAAAATGGTATGTTAGGCTACAGCAAAAATTATATGTTTGGCTATAACACCGGTGATATGTTTGGCTACAACACAGGTGATATGTTAGGCTACAACATAGGTGATATGTTTGTTTACAACACCGGTGATATATTAGGCTACAACACCGGTGATACGTTAGGTCACAGCACCGGTGATATGTTAGGCTACAACACAGGTGATAGGTTAGGCTACAACACTGGTGATATGTTAGGCTACAACACAGGTGATATGTTAGGCTACAACACAGGTGATATGTTAGGCTACAACACAGGTGATATGTTAGGCTACAACACTGGTGATATGTTAGGCTACAACACAGGTGATATGTTAGGCTACAACACAGGTGATATGTTAGGCTACAACACCGGTGATATGTTAGGCTACAACACAGGTGATATGTTAGGCTACAACACCGGTGATATGTTAGGCTACAACACCGGTGATATGTTAGGCTACAACACAGGTGATATGTTAGGCTACAACACAGGTGATATGTTAGGCTACAACACAGGTTATATGTTAGGCTACAACACAGGTGATATGTTAGGCTACAACACAGGTTATATGTTAGGCTACAACACAGGTTATATGTTAGGCTACAACACAGGTTATATGTTAGGCTACAACACAGGTGATATGTTAGGTTACTATACAGGTGATATGTTAGGCTACAACACAGGTGATATGTTTGTTTACAACAAGAATGATATTTTAGGTTACATCAAGAATGATATGTTAGGCTACATCAAGAATGATATGTTAGGCTACATCAAGAATGATATGTTAGGCTACATCAAGAATGATATTTTAGTCTACATCAGGAATGATATTCTTGATATCATTCCAACTGATATATGTATATGTAGTTTGACCTCCGTGTCCACTCTGCTTGAGTGGAGGACGGTGTGGACTGACCTCCTTGCGCGATTTCTGTACCCGTCGTCGCGGGAAGGAAGGAAGGAATTATCACGGGAAAGCACCAAGCCATTGCGACTATATAGCACTGGGAAGGAGTCAGGATAAGGATTTGGGATGGGACGGGGGAAAGGAATGGTGCCCAACCACTTGGACGGTCGGGGATTGAACGCAGACTTGCATAAAGCAAGTTCGTCGCTCTCCCGTCCAGCCCAAGTGGTTGGCGTCGTCGCGGGAGATCCTCCATAGGTCTCTGCATGAATACCAACGAACTCCTATCTACATTTATTGGGGACTCAAGGCTCGTAGGGCTGCTTCTGTTGTGGGGAGCGGGATATTCTGATGCATGTATTTTATTTCTGTCGACAAGGTCCTGTTTTTGTGCGTTGGCTCCGGAGGCATATTGGTGCTCTCTGTGGTACGGGTCTTCACTTGGATTTTTGTGGCTTTTATTTTATTTTCGGGAGAAGAGATCGGAAGATTCGGAACACATTGTTTCTGTTACTTGCTGATATTATTGACTGTTTTTTAAAGTTGTTGTTATAGATTCAGCTACTCGGAACAAGTTCCAAGTAGCACGGGCTATGGTGAGCCCGTAACTTAGCTGGCACAGGAGCGGAGCAAGTAGCACGGGCTATGGTGAGTCCGTAGTAAACTTACCTGGCACAGGAGCGGTGCCTGTCGTATTTGCTGTTTTTGGAGAGGTCGGCTGAAGAAGTACTCGGTGGCTCAGGTGGGGGAAGGCTCCACTGTAGGCTGTGGTGGCTTCGCCCTCTGCAGTGCGTCGGTGGTTCACGGCAGAGAGTAGCGCCTCCGGGTGACTGGTGCATATTCCTGGGTGCTTCTGTGTGGAAGTTGCATGATTCAGGTCGTTTGTGAACATACTGTTTTGTGGGTGTAGTGCTTTGTGGAGAGTGTGTGGGTTGCTGTGTTTATACGTGATCTTTACTGTCTTATATTACGTGTTCCTAAATGTTATCCTAGCAAAGGTGTATTTGGAATGAGTGACTGTTTCCTTGGGTTTCCCTGCTTGTGTTGGGGGTTTCCGTTTTTCCATTTGTACATACATTGAAGTACCTTAAATTTTCGGTGTTGTAACAGGTTATAGGGTGTAGACATCCTTTGTTTCATTGTAAGGGTTAAGACAGTCTGGTACTGTGTATTATCCTTATAACAGATTCATACTGTTTCTTCGAATAGAATTCGTTATGATCCATTTTGCTATTTGTATGTTAAGTGTAATGCTTGTGTAGTGATTGTTGTACCTATCTAACGTGACAATTGATTTTTTTTAGTTCTAATGAATTGTATTTGGCGTTTGTAATGGTATCAATGTATATTTGTTATAAGATCCATAAATATTTTGTTTATTTGTACATATTCTGTTATTAAAATAATAACGAAACAATGAACGGAGGTCAACCGTAGCTGTGTTTGCGATAATTTACAATATTGTTTTATATTTCTAGAACAAGGATTTTTTAATATATTTTAATATTCAGCGACGATTCTTCACATATATTTTTTTAATTTTAACATTATTTATTTTTTCTTATTTCCCTCTTACGTGCTCAAGGGTGTCCAGAGGCCGTAAACAACTCATATTAGCTCATTAGCACTTTGAACACTCCAGTGACAGCGGTCACGGGAGACTAGTAAGGTGGATTTTGAGTGGTACCATAGACGGATAATTACTATTTAATTTCTGGTTTTCTATTGGACTTAATATAAACCTACAAAGCCACGACTTTGCATCATTACTAACACTGAGGCCTAGACCCTAACCAATAGAAGATGACGTCACAGCAGAGAAAACTCCGCCCATTCACCATCACCACAGTTGTCAGCTGTGTAAATTGTCATCCACACTATCGTGGAAGTAAACGTTTCATTCATTTAGACGGTCGCTCTATCAACTGCGCTACTGAGCTAGTTCTATGACTTGGGCGTTGATCACCCAGTTCTCCTGTTTAACGATTCACCGATGTCCTGTTGGCGATGTCCATCAAGCAAACCACGTCATGTATCTATAGCCAACCAGCTCCAAATTACATTCCATATTAGCTGCCATCTTGCAGACCACGACGGAACACTCGACATACTGTCCCAGCCATAGTGTAAACATCAGATTGACACGAATCCGAATATATACAGGATAAGACACCCCGAAGGGCGAGCTTGGAAGTGGGGACAGAAGAAGAATAAAGGGGGTGAGAGGAAGTAGATTTTGTAGGAGAAAAAGAGCCAGGGCTAAACCCAGCTGTGTGGCGTTAGGCTGCGGCATTTGAAGCAAGTACTGTACTCAGTCGGGTGCTTCAGTGGCAACAACACGGACATCACAAAACTCACGTCATCGCTGTGATTGGCTCAAAAGCGTTAGGGCTGAACGTTTACGGATGGTTTGCGCTGGGTGTTGAGAGCTGTATATATATAGATGGCGGATACTGGGTGTTGAGAGCTAAAGTTTAACGAAATACAGAGTTAGGAGGAGGATCGTGGATGGTAGAGATGAGCTTGTGGGTGTTCCGTGGTTGTCTAAGAGAATGTAAGAGAAAGTCAATGTGTTGTTCGTGATAAGAGAGTAGTTTGTCAAGTTTTTTGTCTAATAAAGTTTTCCAGTAAAAAATTGAGGACAGGAATGTTGGTACTTTCATGAAGACTTTCGCTGGTATTGAAATCGTCCCATCGAGTGTTAAGTACCGATCTAAGTGGTCTGTTTTGTATTCTATGAGATTGTCACGATGCAATAGACCTATAAGTGAGGTGCTTCACCTCATCTTCGGATATGAGGATGCCAGCAATATGCATCCATGAAAACTTTGTAATTTTTTGTACGAGGTCTTGGTTATTAATAAAAAATTACATGAGAACTTGTTTCTGTATTAGAATTGTATGATGCGCAGTAACATATTGTGAGGGACGCAATACTCTAACACTTCTTGTTGCTATCTTCTCACAGTGAGACGATTGAGGAACCGTACTTATGTTTATTTATTTTTCATGTTTTATTTATGTTTACTTATTTTTTGCTTTATGTTTATTATGTTTTTTATTAAATAAAGGAGCGGAGACTGAAATTAATACTAATGTGTATATCGAGTTAATCATTAATTTGATGTCTTAATTTCTAAAAATTTCGCTAAGACTCCTAATGTATTATTACCTATGTAGTGACAGCCAAGTTGAGAGGGAGGAGGCTCCGCCGTGATGGGTGGCGCCCACACACACGTCACGTTGACCAACAAACCTCTTACAATAGTTGGCCCAACGGCTGTACAGTCTTGTTCAGAGCAACCACGCTGTTCCCGCCTCACAACTGTTAAGAATTCCGAACCCCATTACGTAAGATTTAGCTTCTTCTTCTTCTTGTTTTATATTCATGCCGCAACTATGAACAAAATTTCCATGTAACACAGGCAATCTGATGGCTCTCTGAGTTATCGTTTGTTCTTTAAGTCTCTATGAATCTTGTGTGTGTATATTGTTGATATGATATCTGAAAACTCAGATATTCCTCTCCTTTCTGAGAAAACTCAGAGTTTTCAGTTGCATATAGTCCTGGGGACCATTCAGGCATGTTCGCATTGATATCATATGTGTAATCGTTTATCACGAATGAATATATTATGTTGTATTATTAAATAACAGCAAAACATATTAATATAGTAATGATCGTGCGTGTGTCAGCGCAGACGGGAGGTATAAGCGACACAGGTGTGAGTGAGTGAGAGTGTGAAGGATGGAACAATTAATCCAGCACTTGTTCCCGTCACAACCAGGCTACGCTCGCTAGGCTATTCATCAAGTTGTACCTTTCTTTGCCTGAATTTTGTGTTTGTTTTATTATTTTGTCTCTTCTTGTTTTGTTAATAATTATTCATTTATTCTATATTTCATTTATTCTATATTCTCTTCTATTAAAGCGTTTATATAAAACATTTTTAACTATTTCGTTGAATGTCGTAAATCATTAATGAAATTAAAGATTTAAACACCTAGAGAACGTAGCGAGCTGTGAATGTTCTCTGTCATAACATCATTTAACCAGCGGGTTACACACCCTCCAACTTACAACCCAACAACTTCCTAAGTTATAACCTTCGTAAATATATGAATCAACAACACCAAATTGGAAGACATGGTCAGTAACGCACATCTGCCCGGAGCACATAACTTACGATCAAGGGAGGCAAGTTACGACTTCTTTTGACTCCCTCGTAGCTCTGTACACTGACAGTGTGGGTCATATTCATGAGTAATGTTGCCGCTTCATCACACCTCTCCAACTGCTTATTATGCGGTTGCTGGAAGAGTCAATAACACAGGGAGGGATATTGTACCACTACACTAGCACATGTTGTACTACTAAACTAGCACCTGAAAATTGTACCACTACACTAGCACATGTTGTACTACTAAACTAGCACCTGAAAATTGTACCACTACACTAGCACATGTTGTACCACTACACTAGCACCTGTATATTGTACCACTACACTAGCACATGCTGTACTACTAAACTAGCACCTGTATATTGTACCACTACACTAGTACATGTTGTACTACTAAACTAGCACCTGTAAATTGTACCACTACACTAGCACAAGCATATTGTACCACTACACTAGCACCTGTATATTGTACCGCTACACTAGCACAAGCATATTGTACCACTACACTAGCACCTGCATATTGTACCACTAAACTAACACCTGTATATTGTACCACTACACTAGTACAAGTATGTTGTATCCCTAAACTGTACATTGTACCACTACACTAGTACAAGTATGTTGTATCACTAAACTAGCCCTGCATATTGTACCACAACACCATCACCTGTGTATGGTACTAATACACACCAGCACCTGCATATTGTACCACAACACCATCACCTGTGTATGGTACTAATACACACCAGCACCTGCATATTGTACCACAACACCAGCACCTGCATATTGTACCACAACACCAGCACCTGCATATTGAACCACAACACCAGCACCTGCATATTGTACCACAACACCAGCACCTGCATATTGTACCACAACACCAGCACCTGCATATTGTACCACTGCACCAGCACCTGCATATTTTACCACTGCACCCAGCACCTGCATATTGTACCAATGCACCCAGCACCTGCATATTGTACCACTGCACCCAGCACCTGCATATTGTACCACTGCACCCAGCACCTGCATACTGTACCACTGCACCAGCACCTGCATATTGTACCACTGCACCCAGCACCTGCATATTGTACCACTGCACCAGCACTTGCATATTGTACCACTGCACCCAGCACCTGCATATTGTACCACTGCACCAGCACCTGCATATTGTACCACTGCACCAGCACCTGCATATTTTACCACTGCACCAGCACCTGCATACTGTACCACTGCACCCAGCACCTGCATACTGTACCACTGCACCCAGCACCTGCATACTGTACCACTACACCAGCACCTGCATATTGTACCACTGCACCAGCATCTGCATATTGTACAACTGCACCCAGCACCTGCATACTGTACCACTGCACCCAGCACCTGCATATTGTACCACTGCACCCAGCACCTGCATACTGTACCACTACACCAGCACCTGCATATTGTACCACTGCACCAGCATCTGCATATTGTACCATTGCACCCAGCACCTGCATACTGTACCACTGCACCCAGCACCTGCATATTGTACCACTGCACCAGCACCTGCATATTGTACCACTGCACCAGCACCTGCATATTGTACCACTGCACCCAGCACCTGCATACTGTACCACTACACCAGCACCTGCATATTGTACCACTGCACCAGCACCTGCATATTGTACCACTGCACCCAGCACCTGCATATTGTACCACTGCACCCAGCACCTGCATACTGTACCACTACACCAAGCCGTAAATGCCAAAATTATGTTAAATTTTAAAGTCCAACTGGAAATGATTATCAAGGCCAATGGAGGGGGGACCTTTGAAAACCGCCGACTTTGTTTCATCGAAGCCGCTAGTATTAATGGCTCTGGAAAATTCAAGTAAATAATTTATAAATGACTATAATAGATAAATATAAAAAGAAAGGCATCTGGGTACAGGCGATGGTGGTATAGTGGTGAGCATAGCTGCCTTCCAAGCAGTTGACCCGGGTTCGATTCCCGGCCATCGCATTTTTCGAATTTGTCATTTTATTTTTTTGCAGATTTTGTTAGTTTTAATTCTCATTTAACTTCTAAACATAATACGTATATTTATAATACTTCACCTGTAAACTACGGAAAATATATAAAAATAACAATAAAAGAAAAATGGTATGTGTGTTACGGCAGACATAAGGTGAGGGGGCGCCCGGGATTGAACCAGGGACCTCTCGATCTGCAGTCGAATGCTCTACCACTGAGCTACACCCCCGCGCTCTGGACATACTCACCAGTCTTCCTACAACACATTTTATTTATAAATATTTGGACTCTATTGCATTTTAAATCTCTATTAGATGGTGTTATAGTATCCTTTCCATGTCCACTGGATGGGGGGGGGGGGGGGTGCAGGACGAACATATCATTTGTGACACTATAGCTCTCATATGTCAGTTGCTTAATTAAGAAATTGTACTTGTGGTCGATCACGAACCCATTGATGGTGTGACGACTTATATTGAATTTTGTAACTAGCTCATCAAGATTGTAACTTGCTTAGCTAGATGAATTGTGGGGTTCAGTCCCTGAGCCAATTATGTGTCTGTAACCCTTTCCACTACCGCCCACAGGATGGGTATGGGGTGCATAATAAATGAACTAAACTAAACTAACTCCCATGAATGAAACCAAATTTAAATCTTGGAATGATTAATAAATAAAATAAATAAATAAATAAATAAATAAATGTTTATTTAGGTAAGGTACATACATAAAGAGATTTTACAAAGTTTGTTGGATTAATAGATAGAGCTAGTACATACAATGCCTAAAGCCACTATTACGCAAAGCGTTTAAGCTAAGCTAAGAGTTTGTGTAATGAGTGAGCCTGGATGCACGTATTCTTCACGTAATATTAATATTTGTTATGCTTAACTTATTGAACTGCATCTCTTAATTAAAATTACCCTAACTCATCTTCACTAAATTTCAAAACATTGTAAGGCTTTAAGGTTTAATTTCACTCTGCACAATTGAGTTACGGGAAAGTTGTACATGTAGGCTCCATACACAGTTTCAAATATAGGTCTGATAGAGCCCAGTAGGCTCAGGAATCTGTACACCAGTTGATTGACGGTTGAGAAGCGGGACCAAAGAGCCAGAGGTCAACCCTTGCAAGCACAACTAGGTGAGTACAGCTGGGCCCTGGTACCCCCCCCCCCACACCACAGCAAAACAACACTCCCCAACAAGCACCATTGTCCGCAACCGTTCCTTCACGCCCAAGGCGCTTACCACAGCCACACATGCACTGTAGCTGGAACTAGACATAGCGACAATTAAACGAGGTGTCTCAACGTACAAAAATATGGTACAATATATTAAACTCAAAGTGTATAAACAAACTCCAATTGCTCGTCCATGAACAAACACTGGGGCGAAGTCGAGTGTGAAGTAAGGTGAGGACGGGTCGGGACGCGTTGACAATCAGCTGTTGGAGGCGCTGTTAGCTCACACGACTGGCGTACATCTTGCCCTATTGTAGAGGCTGTAGGCCTAGTGGGCGAGTGTGGCCCCGGCGATGGTAGCGTGCTGAGTGTGCTCGCCTCACCATGGACGGCGTCGACCGGTGAGTGTCGACCAATGTGGCAGTGTATGTTGGTGAGAGGGAGGGAGACTTTTATGGTGGAGCTCCTGGAGTATGGTGTATGCTGGGGGTGCTGGAGTATGGTGTATGTTGGGGGGTGCTGGAGTATGGTGTATGTTGGAGGGTGCTGGAGTATGGTGTATGTTGGGGGGTGCTGGAGTATGGTGTATGTTGGGGGGTGCTGGAGTATGGTGTATGTTGGGGGGTGCTGGAGTATGGTGTATGTTGGGGGGTGCTGGAGTATGGTGTATGTTGGGGGGTGCTGGAGTATGGTGTATGCTGGGGGTGCTGGAGTATGGTGTATGCTGGGGGGTGCTGGAGTATGGTGTATGTTGGGGGGTGCTGGAGTATGGTGTATGTTGGGGGGTGCTGGAGTATGGTGTATGTTGGGGGGTGCTGGAGTATGGTGTATGTTGGGGGGTGCTGGAGTATGGTGTATGTTGGGGGGTGCTGGAGTATGGTGTATGTTGGGGGGTGCTGGAGTATGGTGTATGCTGGGAGTGCTGGAGTATGGTGTATGTTGGGGGGTGCTGGAGTATGGTGTATGTTGGGGGGTGCTGGAGTATGGTGTATGCTGGGGGTGCTGGAGTATGGTGTATGCTGGGGGGTGCTGGAGTATGGTGTATGTTGGGGGGTGCTGGAGTATGGTGTATGTTGGGGGGTGCTGGAGTATGGTGTATGTTGGGGGGTGCTGGAGTATGGTGTATGTTGGGGGGTGCTGGAGTATGGTGTATGTTGGGGGGTGCTGGAGTATGGTGTATGCTGGGAGTGCTGGAGTATGGTGTATGTTGGGGGGTGCTGGAGTATGGTGTATGTTGGGGGGTGCTGGAGTATGGTGTATGTTGGGGGGTGCTGGAGTATGGTGTATGTTGGGGGGTGCTGGAGTATGGTGTATGTTGGGGGGTGCTGGAGTATGGTGTATGTTGGGGGGTGCTGGAGTATGGTGTATGTTGGGGGGTGCTGGAGTATGGTGTATGTTGGGGGTGCTGGAGTATGGTGTATGTTGGGGGGTGCTGGAGTATGGTGTATGTTGGGGGGTGCTGGAGTATGGTGTATGTTAGGTGGTGCTGGAGTATGGTGTATGTTGGGGGGTGCTGGAGTATGGTGTATGCTGGGGGTGCTGGAGTATGGTGTATGTTGGGGGGTGCTGGAGTATGGTGTATGCTGGGGGGTGCTGGAGTATGGTGTATGCTGGGGGGTGCTGGAGTATGGTGTATGCTAGGGGGTGCTGGAGTATGGTGTATGCTGGGGGTGCTGGAGTATGGTGTATGCTGGGGGTGCTGGAGTATGGTGTATGCTGGGGGGTGCTGGAGTATGGTGTATGCTGGGGGGTGCTGGAGTATGGTGTATGCTGGGGGGTGCTGGAGTATGGTGTATGCTGGGGGGTGCTGGAGTATGGTGTATGCTGGGGGGTGCTGGAGTATGGTGTATGCTGGGGGGTGCTGGAGTATGGTGTATGCTGGGGGGTGCTGGAGTGTGGTGTATGCTGGGGGTGCTGGAGTGTGGTGTATGCTGGGGGGTGCTGGAGTGTGGTGTATGCTGGGGGGTGCTGGAGTGTGGTGTATGCTGGGGGGTGCTGGAGTGTGGTGTATGCTGGGGGGTGCTGGAGTGTGGTGTATGCTGGGGGGTGCTGGAGTGTGGTGTATGCTGGGGGGTGCTGGAGTGTGGTGTATGCTGGGGGGTGCTGGAGTGTGGTGTATGCTGGGGGGTGCTGGAGTGTGGTGTATGCTGGGGGGTGCTGGAGTGTGGTGTATGCTGGGGGGTGCTGGAGTATGGTGTATGCTGGGGGGTGCTGGAGTATGGTGTATGCTGGGGGGTGCTGGAGTATGGTGTATGCTGGGGGGTGCTGGAGTATGGTGTATGCTGGACCAGACCAATCTGCCTCTTTCAGCAGATCGGTCTGGTCCAGTATGTGGCTGGTTCGATCTTCTCTGATCATCTTTGTGTCTGGTCGTTTTGACGTGGGTTTATCACCACTTGTATGGTGATCAGGTGGCTTCGTTGATGGTGTTCCACTTGAGGGGTTTTGTCTCGGCGGCAGTGTGAAGATTCTTGGTGGTCCTTTTGGTACGTTTTATCTCTTCGTTGGTTGTCATCGATTTCTGTTTGGGTTTGTTTGTCCTTTCTCTCTTGGTTGTTTCAGGGCTAAATCCTGTCGCCTCATATCATGCAGTGCTGGCAGAGCCGCTTTAGCCTTCTGGGTGGATGTCACTTCTGCTCCATTCTACAAGTTGTCTCGGGTGTTGTTTCACCTCTGGCCTGCTCATGCGCCACCTGAGCTGTCCTGGTCATTAGACCGGGTGCTCTCTTTTTCTCTCTCTCCCTCAGTTTGTAGTGGCCCCTTCAGTTCAGGACTGTTTTTCTAAGGCTCTTTTCTTGTTGGCGTTGGTCTCTGGGGGTCAGGTTGGGGAGCTCTCCAGCGCAGCAGTTTCTGCTCTTTCAGTCCTGGTGGTTGGTTTGTTCGTTTGCAGCCGTCTCCTTCTTTTCTGGCAAAGAATGAGACTGCTTCTTTCTGGAGGGGTCCTTTGGTTGTTGATGCTTGGTTGGTTCAGCCGGGGATGCATCATGTTTTGTGTCCAGTTGCGGCTCTTCGCTGCTACTTGCGTGCCACGGCCTCCGTGGCAGGGGACGCACTTTGGGTTGACCCAGTTTCCCTTCTTCCCTGTTCCAGGGAGTGGATCTCCACAGGATTATTCGATCCCCCTACCCCTCCCTCCCCCTCCCTTCCCCTGGAAGGGGGAGCTGCGCAGACAGCTGCACGGCGGCTGTGGTGACATCATGCTTGTTTTCTGATTGGGGAGTTCTGCTTGCTCGTCTAGCCTTTCGGTTTGCAATTTTTACCAGCTCTAGTTTGTTTTGGGAGTCCTACCTTTCTGGGTGACTGACCTGGTAGATGGCAGACATAGACTGCTTCCAACTTGGGCGCCTGACATCTGAGTGGACAGCACTTCGGATTCGTAGTCCTGAGGTTCCGGGTTCAATCCCCAGTGGAGGCGGAGACAAATGAGCAAAATGTTTCTTTCACCCTGAGGCTCCTGTTACCTACCAGTAAATAGGTACCTGGGAGTTAGACAGCTGCTACAGGCTGCTTCCTGGGGGTGAAGGCCTGGTCGAGGACCGGGCCGTGGGGACACTAAGCCCCAAAATCATCTCAAGATAACCTCAAAAAGATAACTACATTGGTGTGTCTATAGGCCATTGTTCCTCATTCCTTTCTGAGGGGGGCCAGGTTCTGGCTCATGGTCCCTGGTAGGCTAGAACTCCATCGATTGACTGTTGCCATGGTCTAATGTTAACACATCAGTCCGGTATAGCTCCGGGGAGTCTATGGGTCTCGCCCATGAAATGGCGTTTCATTATATTCTGCACTATATTCAACTCTGGTTTTATGCACAATGAAATCAGATTGACCTTATGTAACACCTCGGGACCCCTGAAGGATTTGGTCGAGTCCCATGTTGCATTGATTTTTCCCCGTTGTGTAGTGGTTTAGGATGGGGGCTTGGGGGTAGAAAGTGGGGGGGTTTGATTCCTCATGGCTCCTACTGATTTTCACCTTATCTTTTATGTTAACATTAACCATGCCTAAAATAATCTACCATTTTTAAGTACCAATTAATACTATTTCCCTTGATTTGGTTTTCTCTTGTTGATAAAATTTTGTGCTTACCAGATTTTCATTACTTCTGCTTGAGCCTGGAGAGATTTACTTTGAAGATTTTGCAGCCATCTACATTCTTCCCGAAGAGAGTGCTAATAATAATGATGGGTGGGCAGAAAAATTTGAGAATAGGCTGCTGAGAGGACGTTTGAAGGTAAACTGAAGCATTTCTTTGATTTAAATAATTCAATATACAGTACAACTTAAAAAATAATAATAATAAGAGAAATTTGAACTGAAATTGGTTTCTATTAGTTGATACTTGTGCATCTATCTGCTTGACAAATGGAGAATTTGCTAATTAGTAATTGTTGCTAAACCTTGTGGTTAATAAAAATAAAATTTTACTTTTGAGTTTGTTTTTTAAAATGCTATCGGCTTAATGTTGTTTATGTGAGGTCTGCACCTATTGAAATAAAATGACAATTTTCTAAAATTTTAAGTCCTTTAGAATTAGATATGCTAAACTAATCTGTAGGTTTACTGCACTTTAGAAACTCATTTTAAACCTAAACTCACTCACTAAATCTGAACTAAATTTTTTTTTATCAGGTGTGTTCGAAGTCTCTTGTATTTGATCCACGGGACATGCGTGCTCCAATTATTAAATTTCCATTTCGCACATTTGAGAGAGTTGAAGAAAGCAAAACTACTCTGACTAATGAACTGCTTTACAGGTGATTATCATACTTTATCATTGTTGAAGCAATTAAGGTATATTAATCTAGCTCAATACTGTTTCCCTCTGTATTTGCTACACATTACATTACAATATTTTCCATAGTAGTACTTGCAGCATTCTTGCTTGGAGCATTTATAGCATACTTGCACGCCGCCCCTCTGCCTTCTTGCACGCCGCCCCTCTGCCTTCTTGCACGCCGCCCCTCTGCCTTCTTGCACGCCGCCCCTCTGCCTTCTTGCACGCCGCCCCTCTGCCTTCTTGCACGCCGCCCCTCTGCCTTCTTGCACGCCGCCCCTCTGCCTTCTTGCACGCCGCCCCTCTGCCTTCTTGCACGCCGCCCCTCTGCCTTCTTGCACGCCGCCCCTCCGCCTTCTTGCACGCCGCCCCTCCGCCTTCTTGCACGCCGCCCCTCCGCCTTCTTGCACGCCGCCCCTCCGCCTTCTTGCACGCCGCCCCTCCGCCTTCTTGCACGCCGCCCCTCCGCCTTCTTGCACGCCGCCCCTCCGCCTTCTTGCACGCCGCCCCTCCGCCTTCTTGCACGCCGCCCCTCCGCCTTCTTGCACGCCGCCCCTCCGCCTTCTTGCACGCCGCCCCTCCGCCTTCTTGCACGCCGCCCCTCCGCCTTCTTGCACGCCGCCCCTCCGCCTTCTTGCACGCCGCCCCTCTGCTCCCTTGCACACAGCTTTCTAGCATTCCTGTGTGAAGCTGTTTAATATTTGTCTTTGCACTTCCATTGCTCCTGGCTTTTGACTTAAATTCCCTTCCTCTGGCAAATGAACTAATTTTAATTTTGTAACGTATGATCAGGCTACCTAATGCTCTTCCCGGTCCCACCCCTATCTAATAGTTTTTCCTTTGGGTCCTAACCCCCTGTAAATTTGCCTTGTGAACATTGCCACTTGTTTAAGCTTTAATGAGGAACTGTTGTTTCAGTGAGGGGGAAAAAAGTGTTGTTGAGGTGACCTGCAGTATGACAGTGGAGATGCTGGAGGGAGGAGTCTTGCAACCATACAAGTTCTGCAGAGTAGGTTCTATTCTACCTCCATTAGCTAGCTGTGGTTTGCAGGATAGTTTGTGCAAAATCTTTGAAATATATGTAAACTTCATAAGAATCTGTAGTTGCAATCTTGGCTTAAGCTGCTGTGCTTTAGTTACTTGAGCATTTTAATAATTTTATTTTTGTATATATTTTCATGTGTTGGAATGCTGAGGTTTGCAAAAGGCTGTACCATTTTTAACATAATTCTAATGACTGATGTAATGGTAATGCTTAATGCTTTCACTTATACATGGTCATTTACATTCCCACTTGGATCAATCATGTGCAGTCATTTCCACTACATTAAGGTTAAAATTATAATTGCATTGTTCATTAGTGGAATATTCTAGAATATAATTTCATTAACTTTTAACATTACACCTTCTAGTTTGTTCATCTGTTAAGACTGTTAATATTTTTCACAGGAAGAACACAAACACAAGTTTCAGCTGATATACGCAGAGGTAACGACAGTTCTTCCACAGATTTGTCAGCTCCAAAGAGCTTCAACATTGCCTCCTAATGACCAAAATACAATGGTTTGTTTTACATTGAAATGGTTAAACATAATTTTCAGTCTAAATTGATGTATGAATCATAGGGGCACTATTGAAGAAGTGATATATACATATGATGGTAAAAATTCTGTTTGATAGTAGTTAGTGAGGAAGATACGACGAATGGCTGGCTTTAACCTGTTTAACATATGCTCTCATATTTTCCTCTGGGCTCTTGCCTGGTTCCCACCTCATGAAAATGGAAAACAGGGTGAAGATGATCTAGACAAATACTTCATATGACTATAAAAATAGGAATAATGCTAGTTTTAGATAAAGCACTTTTTTCTGATGTTTACAGATTCAAGCCATCGTCAGATCAAGACAAAGTAGACAGAAGTTTGACAGAGCGTTGCTAGAAGACCTCTCAGAGACTGAGATCTTTGAGACCAAAGCCAACAAAGTGACGCCATTAGTAACCAACCCAGGCACTGTGCTCCTCACTACCTCAATGTTATACTTTCAGCCTCATAATAATGCTGACAAGGTTAGTCAACAGGAGAAACACTTGTTACAAATGTTTACTAATGATATTCATTTCACTAGTTGCTGATATCAGGACACTTGACCCTCTGGATTGTGCAGTGGTAGTTTTGAATATTTTTCTTGTTTTGTGTTAATCCTTTGCAGAGTTTAGTGTTTTCGAGGCTTTGATCTGTGTTAACCCTCCAGTTGTCAGTAAAAATTTGCAGACTTTTTTGGATGCTCTCTCATTGTGATGGTTAATTGTCAATTGCTCTCTGTGCCTCTGTGAGGAGGGCCACGTTTTGGCTCTTATCCTCAGTATGCCAGACAAAATTCCTATATCTGATGTGACCCATGTGCATGGAGCAATCTCGGGAAGATAGCTTTAGGGAGCCACCTGACCTCGTCTAGAAAGTTATTTCATTATATTCAATACTGGGTTTTTGTTGGTCTGGTAAGTGTGCTCAGTTGATCACTATTTTGCCTTCATGAATACTTTATTTGTTAATCTTAGTAAAAATTAATATAATATTTTACTTTACAGCAGTATCCTGTGATAAAAATCGGTCTCTCTCATATCAGACAAATCATCAAACGACGCTATCTATTAAGGCAAGTGGTAAGTTAATTGAATTAATTTCTGGCATTGAACACAGGCTCACAAGCTAAGGAATGTGAAGGGAAGTTTTCATGCCTTGTGAGTAACTTAACTGACAGACTTACTTCTTACCATTCCTTCAGCTATCTCCCCTTGTCAATTAGCTAGTAGGCAACCACTGTCTTTGAATGACAGTAATTTCCTGATTTTCCTTTCTCTTAAATTTCTATAGATTGATCTGCAGATTTCCAAGCCTATTGGGCTTTATTATATGGACATTTGAAACTGTATATGGAGTTTGCAATGGAGGGTGATCTGTACTCTACAGTGGAGATCGATAAGATCTCCATCTAAAAGTATCAGAAAGAGTCAATATAATGTATAGTACAGGTCAAGAGACTCAAACAAAACACAAACTTGGAACTTGTCAATATTAGGCTTGGGACCCATGTAAATATGGGCTATCAGGAAGAACTAATGGAACATAAAAACATAATCACTCATAAAAATGTACAAATATCCTAAATACAGGTACTGTACTGTACTAGCTCGTTTATTCGAAACACACTGAACTTAATACAGTATTTGGGTTATCCAGCCAAAATCGGGTTCAAATAATTTTCGACCAAACTTCGCCATATCCGAACAAATTCAGATACAGTACAGTACAACGTCAATTTGGTGTAACCAGATTTGGTGAATCTCCGGCTAGGTTGTACACTTTTCAGGCCGGATTTACTTGCCCGTTTCAACGAACTCTGGTTCATCAAAGCGGGGAATGTGATAATTTGCTTACAATGTTGGGACAGAGTTCACAGACTGGTGGAAAACTTTCCCATTACTGTACATGTACATCACAAGTTACAATTAATAGTTCCTTCATATGACAAGTTGGATCACACAAGTGGACCACACAACAAGTGAACCATATTAACCAAACACCAGTCAGACTGGTCCACACAACAAGTGAAAGACTGAGTTTCCATGATTTTTCGTTCACTGATTTATGGCACGCCTATCTTTGTAAATAAATTTAAAGGCTGAAGCGTGAGAAGGTAGCTACATGTAGCAAAATCTCCTTATAGACATTTTCTGTGATGAAACAACATGTGTGTGGGTGGACATATATAGAGAATACTGTACTGTTAACCTCATTTGGTTTTCCTTTGATGTTTCATCATAGTTCAGTGACCCATGACTTTGAAAGTTTCAGAGTACTCAGAGTACGGAAAGACTAGGTGTAAATTCCTTACATAAATTTCACAAATACACAAGTGTGGGTTTTTATCCTATGTTATTATGTCTTTGAGAAGACATTACCATTACTAACCCTGTATAGTGTACCACAAAGCTCATTGGATTCAAATTGTCATTAAGTCATCTGAAATTGTTATTAAATTGTTGCTCTTGACTACCTTTGTGTAACTGACATTTTAAGATACTGGTACTTGTATATAATTGTTTTTCTCCAGACAAACAATATATCAATCGGACTAACTTAATCTTATAATGTTCATTGAAGGAAAAAAAAGGTATAGATCATTCATTTGACAAAATGGTAAAATTAAGTTGTATTTTCAGGGTTTGGAAGTATTCTGCCGAGATCAATGCATGGTCAAACATCTGTTGTTGACATTTAAGGTACAGTTTGTTGAAAAGTATTATATTTTAAATGTTTGATGAAAGTGTTTATGACAATACAGATTGTAATAGTGAATTTGATGTTAGTGGATAGCTCAGTTATGTTCATTTGAGAGTAATATATTTTGTTCTATTTTCTGAATGTCATTACATTTTTCACCTAGCTAAGTAAGAGTTTCAAGAGAGAATATGGCATTCTTGAGCACTCTGTTGATGTTAGCTCTACCATGAAGTGTTATCAATGTGCAAGTCAAAGATAAATCTGAAATTCTGTCTAGTCTAATGAGTTAAACCAACTGTCCAACTATTGGTTGGACAGTTGCATGAATAATATTGACTATTGTATTGCTTCAGGAGTCTGAGTGTAGAGATAAGCTGTACAAGTTCCTGACACAACAGGAGAGAGTAAATATGGATGACATGCGTCAAGACAATATGAGTTACCAGTGGCAGGCGGGAGCCATATCAAACTATGACTACCTCTCCTATCTCAACAGGTTAGACCTACCAACGAAATTCTTCTTGATAAAGAAATGAAGTTCTTGTAAATAGCTTAAAAGGAAAGTATTTAAGATGTGTGTGTGTAACCAAGAAGAATACAGTACCTCCGAACATATCTAATACAGTTTTTCTGTTAACAGTCAGGCTGATAGGAGTGAGAATGACTTGACTCAGTACCCAGTGTTTCCCTGGGTATTGGCAAACTATGTGAGTGAGACCCTCGACCTATCAGATCCTGGAATATATCGTGATCTGTCCAAGCCCATAGGTGCTCTCAATGAAGAAAGACTTAAAAGATTAAAGGTAATGGCTTGTTCTGCATTTCAGTTTGTGAAAATACTGTAATACTATTCATTGATAATTTATTGACTGTAGTTCAGTATTACCATCTACTTTAAATATTGTTTTATACATTTTCATTTTATTGAGAACTTTGTTGGCATTGAGGAATATTGTCCTACCTAGTCTTGTTTGTAGTTCTTGGTCTGTAAGAGTTCTTAAACAGTTTCTGTAGATGATTTTGAGAAAGGTTTGCAGATGATTATATTCAGTAAGTAACCACCACTTCGTAATCTGACAGCTTGTGAACATTAAGTCTGAAACCAAGGGCAAATGGATTATTCACTAGAAGTGCTGATGTATCGGTGGCATAAGTTTATTTTTTCAGTACAGTAAGCACATTGATTTGTACCTCAGTAACTTGTGAAGTTACTTGTGATGATTCAATAGATACCATGATGAGCTCGGTGCCAGAACGGATTAAATTCGTTAATCGAGGCACTATTGTATGTATGTCATAATTGCCATCGACCAGGGAAGGACCCAGAAAAGTAGGAGAATCAAAACAGACCACAGTCTGGTTACACTATGCAAGCTCCATCTTCAAAATAGCAAGATATCTCCCTTAGAAAGAAAACAGACAAGCAACACATCATCCAGCTAAACCCCTCCCCCCCTTCATAAGTGCTACCCCTCCCACCGAGGAGGGGAATTACCCCGAGTGAGCTGGCAGCCCACCACCCCAGTTCTTGAATGATGAAAGCCTCCAACCGAAGGGAGGGAGGGTGTTAGGGAGCCGTCAGGGTTCACCCAGAAACGGGCTTTTCATTACATTCATCTTGGATTAATGTAATGCACCCCCACCTGGGTTATTGCATCCAGGCATGGAGACCTCCTCTCCAGAAAGATATAGCTACTCTGGAGAAGGTGCAACACTGGGCAACAAAAATTATACTAGAGCCTAGTCATCTTTTGTATCGGGAACGGTTGAGGGCCACTGGGATAACAACACTGCAAACAGACTTGTAGACTTGTACACATTTGAATGCAAGAAGTAGGCCAAATAGTTCGGAGTGAAGGGTAGAGGCCCAGTTGTTTATATGGACTCCTCGCTCAAAATGTAAGCCATTGTCAAAACAACTGCACTTCCTAGGAAAGTTTAAGTTTGGTTGTTACCTTCTTTCTTGTGCCCTCTTCAAAATTTATTATGAAATGTGAATGACTTTTGGATGCAATAGTCTATTTTTGTATGTTTGACCAGTGGTTGCTACAGGTTCTATCCCTATTGTATGACAGGGGTAGTTAACCATACAGATCTCTTAACCAAAAACATTTGGCAAACAAGAGGTATATTATTAGTGAATTATTTGACTTAGTCTTTAAAGATAATACTGTATAGGGTTTTCATTATTTCTGGTAAGCTAGAACATTACCTTCAAATTCTGAATTGAGTAAATCCTGCCTAATCTAAATTATCCAGAGACTAAAATATAGAAAGACTGGGAGAAAGAGGTTGCTTAACACAAAGCAAATCTGCCACATTGAGACTATTTACTTTGCTGAATTACATTTAATAAAACTGCAAGTAACTAATTTTCATAATTATTGGATCCATTGTTTTGTAGGAGCGTTGCAAGGACATGCCAGAGCCAAGATTCTTGTATGGCTCGCACTACTCTACACCAGGCTTTGTGTTGTTCTACCTCGTGCGGCAGTACCCCCAGTATATGCTCTGTCTGCAGAATGGCCGCTTTGATCATCCTGATAGAATGTTTAACAGGTAATGTTGGGAACCTGATTGTGTACAGTACTTTGGTAATATAAGAATAGGGTAAACCCTTCTTGGAGAAGGGAAGAGTGAAACTGACCAGCTTGAATACCAGAGTACAGCAGTTTTCCGAAGGTAATGCTCAAAGAATCTAAATGTTTATAGTAGAATTGTCAAGATTCATGAAGGTATTTATAGTCTGGAAGACTTTATACTGTTGCAAGTTACATATTTTACTGTATGATGCAAACAATTCCATATTTACTTAGTGTTTGTTGTAGGTTTTGTGCAGTCACAATAGATACCATTTTCCTTGTATCTGACAGATGTTTTTAATTTCTAGTCTTGCTGAAACTTGGTGTAATGTCACAACCAATCCGTCAGACTTCAAAGAACTTATACCAAACTTCTACAATTTGGATGGATCGGCTGACTTTCTCACAAATTCTCTACGAATTAACTTCGGTGTAAGGCAGAATGGAAAGCCAGTCGCCGATGTTGAATTACCTCCATGGGCAAAAGGTAATTAATAGTTTATTCAGTTTACATAAAAATTAAATGTCATGAGTAGTGACTGTACATATTTGGTTAGGCGTGCCAGAGGGAATTTTTTCTGCGAGGCATATATAAGGTTATCATGATTTTGGGCTTAATTCTTGCTGCAAATGATTAAACCTAAGTAGAAAAAATCCTAAAGAAATTTTTTCCTTGTAGAATGATAAAGAGGAAGTAAAATGTACAGAATACTAGTACTGGTAATAAATTTGTACTGGTTTCGTAAAGAGAAGATTGGTGGGCGGCTACACCAGCCAGATATGTCAATGTGCCAGACCTTTCATCAGCCAGAGTGGTGTGAGCCAGACTTCAGTGATGACCTTGGCTGTTTACATGATCATTCTTACTTTTATTTGTTCATTCCCCTAAATATTTGTTAAATAACTAATGAGTCAATGTAAGTGTGTATGTATCAATGAATTTATCTATGTATTAATAAGATTATAAAAGCTAAAGAAACTCGTGAGAGCCTATTGGCCCCATATGAGGCAGCTCCTATTTATATATAGCCAAACTCATTCATATATATGAATGGGTACTGTTTGTGTGTACAGTATATATAAATATATATTATATATATATATAATATATATAATATATAATATATAGATATGAATGAATGAGTTTGGGTGGATATAAATAGGAGCTGCCTCATATTGGCCTACTGAAGTTCCTTTATTATGATGATTGGTTGACCTGGTATACTTCATTACAAACATATAGAGTTGTGAAAACGATATGAACATAATCGGTTTACATATCGTGAAATTATAATTTAATTTTATATCATGACAATTGCCACTTTGCCATAGTAACCTTTGTGGTGATAACCACATTTACATAGTAAGCAATCGGGGAACAATGCTCATTTTTGTTAAGAAGTTAGTTTTGGAATGCCAGAGCACATTGGAAAATACATTACCAAGAACGTAACTAAAACTGTCTGTTCCCTGATTGTCAGGCTCTCATGGTGGATCCTATTCAGCTGTTCCAGTAGAGGTTTCTTTATCTGTTCCTTCTAGTTCACCTGTTATTACAGATGTTGTCCAAACTGGAGAATTACACTGGCAGGGTGATTCTTCTGGCTCCTTGGTGGCCTAATCAGCCTTGGTTTCTGGCACTTTGGGCCTGGTGTCTGAACACGGCAGTCATTACATGGCTCTGCCTTCTTCGGGGTTTTCAGGGTTCGGTGCCTTGGTGCCTCCTGGAGCCCCTGCCTCGATGAGTTCACAAATGATTTCTCTCTTGGCTGGGGCCAAGATCCAAGATTCCTCATCCTGGCAGACAGCCTGTCACAGTTCATTCCCCTGACTGGAATGGACGGTCGACGCCAACTCATTCAGTTGGCTTTGCTGGACATGGATCTCTTCGCGTCGGCATAGTCAAGGTGTCTTCCTGTCTGTGGCGCCCTTCCTTGGTCTACCTGTGCATATGATGTTCATAAGTTCGCAGCTTTGACTGCGAACTCGGGCCTCGGGGGCCTCGTAGCCTGGTGGATAGCGCGCAGGACTCGTAATTCTGTGGCGCGGGTTCAATTCCCGCACGAGGCAGAAACAAATGGGCAAAGTTTCTTTCACCCTGAATGCCCCTGTTACCTAGCAGTAAAATAGGTACCTGGGAGTTAGTCAGCTGTCACGGGCTGCTTCCTGGGGGTGGAGGCCTGGTCGAGGACCGGGCCGCGGGGACACTAAAGCCCCGAAATCATCTCAAGATAATCTCAAGATAATCAAGATAATCTCAAGAAGAAGATAATCAAGACTGTGTTTTGCAATATTCAGTCGCAGGAGTTTTGGAGATTGAACAGGGTCCTGGCTGCCCGATATCTTGTTAATGTGCCGGGCCCTCAGCGGTCTTGTTTCGCCTTGGGTTAGTGGTTGCAGCCAGTTGTCTCTTCTTCGTTATGAGCGGTGCAATGCACCTGCCTCCTGGATAAGTCCTTCTTTTTTTTCTGCTCTTTGGGTAGTTAGCTCTAGGGAAACCGATGGGGCTTCCCCACAGAAAACCAGTGTTGAATGTAATGAAATGCCATTTTCTGGGTAGAGCCCAGAGGCTCCTTGGCACCCTCCCTCACCCTGTCGGTGGGTTTTGTTTTCGTTTTCAGCCTCCAAACTGACGGTCTGGCTGCCGGCTTGGTGGGCTGGGACCCCCCCCCCTCTCCCCCTCCTAGAAGATGGGAGGAAGGCATCAGCACGAACGAGCGGCGTGTGGTGCAATGACGTGTTGCATGTTATCTTTTTTTTCTTTAGAGGAGTTTCTAGCCTCTGCTCTGTCTCAGGTTGCAATTTTTCTACCAGGAGGGGTCTGTTTTGGAGCGCCTACATTTTTAGGTGCTCAACCGGTCGATGGCAGACATGAATACTTTCATACATGAGTTTCATAGGCCATTGCTCCCTACACCTCTCTGAGGGGGGGACCATGTTCTGGCTAGTGGCCCCCGGTAGGCATGACAACTCTATATGACTGAAGCCCCATACTAATATTAACTAATATCAGTCCAATAGCTCCAGGGAGTTTCTGGGGCTCTACCCAGAAAATGCCGCTTCATTACATTCAACGCTGCTTTTTTCTACTTTATATTGTCCTAACAAATATTATTCTGTTTCTTCAGATTCCCGCAGTGTGATAAAAATAATGAGAGAAGCTCTTGAGTCTGAACATGTCTCAAATAATTTACATTTCTGGATTGATCTCATATTTGGCTTCAAGCAAAATGGTGAAGAGGCAGAGAAAGCTGACAATTGTAAGTGCAACAAATAAGCTTATGTTACGTTGTCATTTTTTTTGGATTCTAAAATTTTAATGTTATTGAGCCTCATTATCAGCTATCACCCTCGTTTACTCCTTAAGGTGAGTTACTAGTGTAACAAGGATAGGCAGATATTTCTCCACAATTGCATTTGAAAATGTTGAAACTGGCATTGGCAGGTCATACTGGTGCTAAGGAAACTGGGGAACATTTAATACAGCTCAAGATACAGCCCAGTAAATGCATTTGTTAAACTCTGCATTTACAAGTGCTCCTTGTAAAGGCAAAGCACTTATCAAATGGGACCACCAAGCAGTCATTTCTCTTTACTACTGATCTTATGAGTACCAATATCATTACCACCACTATTGTACCACTACTATTACCATTACCACCACTTCTAATATCATTACCACCACTACAAATACTATAAGATGTCTGTGAGAAAACATCTTCATTACTACCACTACTATCATCATTACCAACAATACCACTACTACCACCTTTACCACTACTGTACCACCATCACACCAACTGAGCCGGACCAACGGCCGGCTCGGTTGGGCGGGGCCTCCCCCTCCCCTTCCCAGGGGAGGGGTGTGAACGAGTGATGCATCGGTTTGATGGCAATTTGCATGTTGTTTTTCTTGGGGGGAGTTCTCAGGCTCTGTTTGGTCTTGGGTTGCAATCTTCTACCAGACCATTTGGGGTCTGTTTTGGGATGCCTACCTTTCTGGGTGCCTAACCCCTGTCAATGGCAGACATGAATATACAGTATTGTACTCTCAAAGATTGGAATTTTCATAGGCCATTGCTTCCTTCACCTCTCTGAGAGAACCAGGTTCTGGCTCGTGGTTCCCGGTAGGCAGAACTCCATGTGACTGAAGCCCCAGACTAATATTGCTAATACAAGTCCGATAGTTCCAGGGAGCCTTCGGACCTCCCAAGAAAATGGCGTTTCATTAAATCCAACGCTGGTTTTTCTGCCCAAGAACGATTTGGCTGATTTCTGGAGGAATGCTTTGGTAACTGATGCTTGGTTGGTCCATTTGTGGGTGCATCATTTGTTGGATGGTGACATTTCATTGTTACCTATGTGCCACCGGTTCTGCCTTGGTGGCTGCCTTGTTGGTTGACCCTACAGTATTTCCTTGGTCCCCTATTCCAAGACTCATATTTCTCAGGTCATCATATTTTACACTTCAGTGTCATCAAATCTAGCCAGCCTGTGGTCTACCCTCAGGCCCATTATGTTCATAAATACATTACAGTACATTACATTGGCAGTGGTCTCCTCCAACATGGGGGGGGGGGCTGATATTCGTGCTTGGTGGCTTTAGAGGTCTAACAGGGTTGTGGCAGCCCGGTATTTGATCAATATTCCTGGCGTTGTGTGTGGCGTTGGGACAGGTTTCCCATCTTGTGGTCTTTTCCTCAGAAGAGTACCCACCATCTTCCCCCTCCCTGGTAAGTCCTTTATTTTCCTGTTTCTCTGTGGATAGTTTGCTCAACCACTGGGCTGCTCAGCTTCCAAATACGGCACCCCCCCCCTGCCGCCCCCCTGCCGTATAGGATTGCCAATCCTATGTATAATGAACACGTACACAATATTATGGCAGTAGAACATCCGTACTGTCCCAAGACTGTGTTGTGTGTCTCAAATGTGTCCACATATATTGCTCATATATCCAATGTTTCATGTTCATTTATGTATATTTACAACATATTTACACACTATACACTGTCACACTCTAAATACATTCACACATTCACTCAGAACTCCACGAGTGTGAGCTGCTACGCCCAGCCAGCTTTTCCTCACTCCTAGCTAGCTTACTCCTTACACCTTACTCGCCAACATTCCTCCTCCCACCATACTGTAATTGTTTTTATTACACTACATGTTATGTATACGTATCTACATGTTTATTCACCATAACTATGCAAGTAAGCTGGTATTGTGTCCAAACAGCATAGTGGCCACCATACACTGCATGGAAAAATCACACAGCAGCCAGCAGACAACGCTACGGGTATGTCGCCACCTCCCTCACCAAAAAGGCTCCTCCCAACATACTCCTGTTGCTGTTATTACACTATATATACACACACACACACATTGTATTTACCCATGTACATATGTGTTCACCATAGCGAACCATTAGGCTAGTGTGGTGTGCAAAACAAGAGTGGCTGCCACACAGTGACGCTACCTCGATTTTCTCCCTCCATGCCCCCCCCCCCCCACCAAAATTCCTCCTCCCACAATACTATGCACATATGTACATGGGTATACACAATATGTGTATATACCTAAGTACATGTGTGTTCACCATTGCGAATCACTTAGCTAGTATGGTGAGCAAAACAAGAGTGGCTGCCACACAGTGACACTATCTAGATTCCCTCCCTCCCTCACCAAACTTCCTCCTCCCACAATACTATGCACAGTGCTATCACAACAATCCAATCAATCAACAAACAGCAGTACTGTACTGTGAGCTCATGCTGTGTGTGCCAGCCTTGGTTGCTCACTCGGTACTGAAACCTTCACACCTGGGAATGTTCCCCACGATTGTTTTTTTAAATGGCATCTGTTTACAAGAGCCCTGAGGAAGCTGATGTGAACCCCATATAGCTGCAGGAGTTTTGAATCATATACTAAAAATAAAAATACCCGGAGGTGAGTTGCGCACCCCCTGTTGAGGGTCTGCAGGCACGTTGCCCAGTTCAGTGGTTAAGGGAGCCACTAAGGAGCTTCTTCCATAAAATTCAGCATTGAAGGTAATGAAATGCTGCTTCTTCCATAAAATTCAGCATTGAAGGTAATGAAATGCTGCTGCGTCCATAAAATTCAGCATTGAAGGTAATGAAATGCTTCTTTCTGGTAGAACATCAGTGGCTCCCTGACTCCCTCCCCTCCCTCCCTCCCAGTTTCTTTATTTCAGCTCTGGATTGACCAACAGAGTAGGTGTTGGCTGGTGCACGGACTGCCTGGTAGTAGCTATCGGTACTAATGGGTTTATGCTAGTTAACCGCTTGTTTCCCAAGTATGGTATTAAGCCATTTTGGTGCTTTGTTTTCTATGAAGTTTGTAGTTGTCTGTAAAGCTTCACTGGTTTGCTGGGTGTTTTGTCAGTAAGGGTGATGATAATAGTCCCCTGCTTTGTTCCTCTGTAAAGGAGCCAGGTTCTGGCTCTAGTCCTGGCAGGTCTAACAGGACGCCTGCAACTGATGTGCCCAGTAGTGAAGAGGCATCTAAGCAAAGATGACTTCAGGGAGCCCTGGGGCTCTACCAGAAAGAGGCGTTTCATTTCATTCAATGCTTGTTTCTTCCATCATATTATGATTGGGTGTCAAGTTCTGTAGTTGATGAGAGAACTTTATTCTCTTTTCTGATATTAGAAAAAGAATGAGCTGTCTCCTGGATTCCCCATTTTCTGTATTTTGATTCTTCCCTATGTTACTATATTTTTTGTGTATTTATTCCTTTTGTTTATTTATTTTTTTTTATTTTTTTTCCTTACTGTTTACTTTGGGTTGCTCTACCTTTCTTGTAGCTTCTTTCAGTTAGTGCTCTTGAATCCTCTTCTCCTTTGCTCCTTTGTAAGGAGGGGACCATGTTTTGTCCTCTGCTCTCTAATAGGATTTTTAAGATTCGCAAGGGTCTAGTGTGAATCTAATTGGGTGGAGCTGTCCAGGTTGTAGTAGCAGGGAGCCACCAAAGAACCCACCAGAAAGAGACACTTCATTACATTCAATGCCGGCTTCTGTTTTTTATCTACAGTGTTTTACCACCTCTGCTATGAAGGATCTGTAGACTTGGCTGCAATTACAGACCTCAACGACAGATTGGCATTAGAGGTCCAGATCACAGAATTTGGGCAGGTACCGAAACAGCTCTTCTGTAGACCACATCCTCGAAGGTCAAGATCATATGGCCTTTATGATTCTCTTCATCTGAATAATGTACTTGGAAGTACATTAAATTTTGTGGAAGATTCTGCAGAGTGCAATGGTAAGTGACTGAGAGAAGGTTGAAGGCCATCATAGGTTGTGTGCCAATGAAGCTGCTAAAGAAATTTGTTTCCCTAGAGTTAAATATTTTGATATGTTTGTGGGGATTTTGGTGTAAATAGTTGACCTAGCTTGATTTGAGAGGTATAATGCTTGAACCTGGCTCTGCTGACCAGACATCTTCCACTCACAAAATCTTCAGCAGATAAAAATTGTCTAGTTTATAATATGTCTAGTAAATATGTAAATTATATCTAATTGTAGCACTCTTAAATAAGGCTACTTATATTGTTCATTGCACAATTAGTTCATAGGGTAATTTATATGGGAATAATAAACAGTCTGCACTAACCTATTTTGGGGGCTTGCTCCACTTATAACTATTCCCTCTTTTTGACTAATAAAGACAGTTAAATTGTCCATCTAACTACTGCATATATCTCTACTTGGCTTATAATTTTTATTAGTGCTTAGTTACTATTATGTTTAGTATTAGTTATAATAGTGCAGACAATCTCACCTCACCAAAATGGCGACTCCCAACCTACTCCTCTTGCTGTTATCTCTCACTATACACACATTATATATAAATATGTACATTTGTGTTCACCATAGCGAACCACTAAGCTGGTATGGTGAGTGCAGTCAATAAAAGGTGGCCACACACAGTCAGAAGACGACGCCACAACCCTCATTCCCACAGCCTTACTCCTCCTTCCATGGAGCACAGCGCTAAATATCGCCACAATCCTGCTATTATCAGAATCCTGGTCAGTTTTATCACAGTCAGGGGTCTTCTATAATACTATCATCGCTAAATAATAGCAGTATCATGTATATTATGGCATTTGTAGGCGATGCTGTGGTCAAAAGCTGAACAGCGGTGCTGTGAGCTCATGCTGCGTGCGCCAGCCTTGGTGGCTTGCTCATTACTGATGCTCTAACATCCAAGAATGTTGGCCTGGATTTTTTTTCTAGGTGGCATCTGGCAACTATTGGTTGTGGCTGTACTATAGCTGCCCCTATCCCAGACGGGGCATTTAAATTATAGCGCTAGACACGAAAGCATATATAAATGATGTGTGCGGTTTCGGTTTTGTCACTGATATCATATATATATATATATATATATATGATATGCGCAGTTTAAGGGATAATCTGGTGACACTGACACTTGCTGAAACTCTTATGTACTGTATTAATATACTTCCAGAACTATTATTAAGATCAACATGCATATTGCCTTATTCATTATGCAATATTGCCATATTGCATAATGCCTTATTCAGCATTAATTTAGCTATGGAAAAGTTAATACATCTCTAGGTGACTCATAATCATTATCATCCCCAACTACCATCAACAAACCTAATGTCCAGATTGCCATTTATTATATAGACTGTGGGTTGGTTGGTGTAGTCGTCGTTGATCCTCCTCTACGGACAACCCAACCCACAACTCGGCAGAGTGCTTATACTAGGAGATCACCCTTGGCGCTTCTGGCTCTTGGAGAGGGGCTCAACGTCACACGTTCAGGGGATGCGGCTCCAACACTTAGCCTCGTCGTCACGTGCACACACCCACTCGAGCCGCTGTGACTCCCCACTCTCTCCTTATGAGATATGATCTCCTCAATCCCCCTATGACTTACTAGTATTACCTCCTACCCTGTCCACAGCAGTGGTTCTTGGTTCTTTCTCTCTCTCTCTCCTTCTTTACTACCTCCTGGGAAGCCTCACTAGGACAAGGGCAAAACACCAGCAAATTGTGACACATTTACTGAACAAAGCACATACACGATACATACACACATATAATAATAATGAATCCTATACTCTATAATATCACAATCAGGTTGCACTCCAACACCATCAGAACTCTATTATCAGCTTATCAAGTGGTATCCTACCTCCTGGTTCACCACCTGATACTATTAACTTCCTCAAGTTGGTCAAGCCTACACACTGTTGCACCATCAGCAAGATAACATATATATATAGAAAATCAGCATTTGAATGCAATAACATATACCAGTATAAATGTTCATTGATACTTCAGTATAAAAAATTCCTTGACATAAGAATGCCAACAGTCACTCACCTCTCACTGCGTCTTGCACGCTAATGACAACCAAACACTATCAACTCCCTACTAGTAATCCACCAGAACTTCCCCTTCCACCTCTGGAAGTTCACTACCCTATTTCTTTAGGTTCTTCCGGGCTTCACTACCAGGATCCTCTGCAGCTCCTCCAGGCTGCTATCATGAAGTTTCCTCGAGCAACTACGGTGCTTCACCCTTCTGCTAGGCTCCTCCACAGCTCTCTTGGCTGCTACACCATGAAGTTTCCTCGAGTAACTATGGTGCTTCACCACCTCTACAGAAGCACGTGACACTCCTCTTCACTGCTGCTTCTCCTCACAGCTCGAGGTCCTCTGCTCCACTACCTTGGAGTCTCATCAGCTACATCATCTGCTGGCTTCGAAGTTCTCAGCAACTTCTTCCCCAAAAGACAAACCTGCAACCCATCGACACTCCAATAAAATGTTCCCCTTTAACACATAAACAAAAAATATTCACACAATATGTTTGCCTCAAACCTCTATCTGTTCTCTACATACAGTGAGAGTGGACTCCCCCGTTTTGGGCGGGTCCATACTCCACCTCGCCTGGTGGCGGTCCTCACTCGCTGGGAGGGTCTTCCTCCATCCGGAGCCGGCTCCCTCAGTCGTCCGCCAGCGCTCAGAGAGGACGGACGTCGCTCCGTGTTCCTCCCTCTTCACTCTCCTATTTCAGGCCTTCTGCCTTATTAAAACATGTCTAACTTATAAATAAACATCGCTACTGTCGCTGGGCACACGACCAACTACAATGCAATCACTATGAACTGGCGTATATCGTGCTTACCACAGATTAACTGGTCGAGGGCGCTTTTCCTCTGACGGCGTCTGGTCAGGGCGCTCCACACAGCCCACAATAATGCCTCCGGGCGGCTTAATATTCACTAATTATCGTCCACGACTTGAGACCACACGTCCCCAGCTCTATTCCACAGCTGGTACGTCTGCACACTTCTCTTCTCTTAGAGATATATCACTAGGGGTTCCCTTCTGACGGGAGCTCAACGAAGCGCGGCTTCCCCCTGCGATGTCTGGCACTCAAGTGAGGTCAAGGTCCTCCAGAAGCGAGCCTCAAGCCTCCAGCAAAATGTCCACATCTCCTAGCCAGTCATTTATCTATTTTCTTCTGCATTGCCCATAATCTCAAACTGTTACACATATCCAACCAACTATTTTACATATGCGTCATCACCTCAATACTTGCTAGACCTTCTAGTTAGGTCAGGCTTGACGAATAACTCTCAAGGAGGGAGACTCGTTTCTCCTGTAGGCCGAGATCATAACACTGAGAACAATCTTTTTGTGCACGCAATCCCACCTAACTGTATTGTGGGGTTATACACACATTTATGTGTGGGTTCCCATTTTAGAAAAAGATAAAGAAGCATATTTAGATTTGATACTTCAAGTGCATTATAGAGGACATATACTATTAGATTAGTAACTTTGAATTTCTTCTCGCATAATTTTGGCTATTTTGTGAGAATTTCCCACAAACTTGGCCATATGTTGTTGTCTAATAAAAGTTGTCTACCTAAAACTTTGGTCCAGTCCCATTCAATTAGTCAACTATACCATGTTCTCAATAAATATAGTTCTTGTTTGTCAAGCTTCAGGAAAATATGTTTAACAATTTTTCATACCAACACTTGATAAATAACTTTAGGTTACTCCTGCAGTACTTTTTCTTATTTAGAAAGATCTGGAAAGTATTTTAAATAAATTTTTTTTCCAGAAAGTTGTGTTGGAGGATCCAGCCTAACTGTCAGAAATCTTTGGCAAAGGTTAACAGATCTTCAGCAACTGCAAGAATGTAAAGGGCATCGTGATGTCGTCATGGGAGTTGCATTTACAACTGACGCACAACAAGTCATGTCTGTTGCTCAGGATTCACTGATAAAGATGTTCACTGTGCCCAAGTTGGAGCAGGTTGGCTGGTTCCATTTTTAGTAATTAACATTGGCTATAGAGGGTACGGTACAGTACTGTACCGTATTGTACACAGAATTGTAATTTCATTTGGGCTTTTTTTAATAACGTTTTATATACAATTCCAGTTTGAAATAACTTATCTGATATTAGCGGTTGTGGGGGAAAATTATTTAAGATTTGTCCTGTGGTATACTTTGTGCTTCTATGCATCTTGTGCCCTCTGTACCTTACTATATCAATTTTACTTGTCTAATGTTTATTTAAACTAATACTGTATCTGTATTTTAATTCACAAATGGTTGGTAATAAAGGGCAAGTGTATTCTCTCTTGGCAGATGAGAAGTGTTCGTTTGAGCTCGATGGCAACGTCGTGTTGTCTTCACCTGCCCGGCACCGATGTTGCTGTTGTGGGCTCGTGGGATAATAATGTGTGAGTGAGTAAAGATTAATATTTAATGCTTAGAAATGTTTAAATTGGGTAATGGTGACAAATTTTGGAAACAAACATGTGCATTTCTCCATATGTGCATCAGCAGTCCTGCTGGCATTGAAGCTGCTTCAGAAACCTTTAGGCTCCCAGCTATTGAAATGTTAAGATATTAAGCAAATGAAGTTTTCAATACGGCACATAATTTGTGTATTAACTGTGGCATATAAGAGGCAATATGCAACTGTGGATACTTATCATTATGCACATTTTAACCCTCTAGGTGCAGCAATGGATATACTGTTGTCTAAGCTCACTTATCCAGACCATATAGGAAGGATGATGACCAAACCATAACTCAGAAGATGGAGAAGCACACGTTTCAATCCATCCTGGACCATTATCTTGTCTTATTCTTACATTCATCCTATCCTTACATTCATCCTATTCTTTCATCCTTTTCTCACCTTTTTCCTACATTCAGGATCCTATTCTTACCTTATTCCTACATTCATCTTATTCTTACCTTATTCTTTCCTTCTCTTACCTGCTCCTCACCTCTCATCTTACTCTCTTACCTTATATATTTGCCTGTACATTACCTTCCTCTCTTCTTACACTTGACTTGATAATGGTCAAGGATGGACCAAAACATCGTTGCTTCTCCTCCACCTGAGTTGTGGTTAGGTCATCATATCTTCAGCTACATTATTGTGACTTGTCATCTTTATATGTGAAGGATCCCTCACCAGATAAGCCAGACATCCAAATAAGCAAAATTCTTACTAGGCAAATCCAAAAATGACCATACAGTTGACCAGACCACACACTAGGTGAAGGGACGACGACGTTTCGGTCTGTCCTGGACCATTCTCAAATCGATTGTGATGAGACGAGGGAGGCAGGTGCATTAAGTAAGGCAAGAGAGAGGTGAGGAGGAGGAAATCTTAGAGGAAGGCGAAAGGTACAGAAGGGATAGATATAATAAAGGGTGTAATGGATAATAATAGGAGTAAGAATGGGAACATAAGAAAAAGAAAAGAGGATGGATAGGCTTATGTTAGGTCACGTTTGTTAGAAAGTTTAGAGCATTTGAGTATGTACTGTGAAAGGGAAGAGTCAACAGCAACAAAGCCAGGACTAAGGTTCATGTTGGGTATGTTGTGTATCAGTCAAGAAGATGGCATCTGTAAAGAGTAGATGCAGGAAAGATTATTTTAGAAGAAAACCAATCAATAGGATGACCAGAATCCCTAACATGACAGAAGAACACTGTTTGTGTATGTAGACTTAACACTTCTTTTGTGTTCCTAAGTCTGTCATTTAGTGTATGGCCAGTTTCCCCAAAGTATTGGGCAGGACAAGACAAACAGGAAATAGAGAAGACACCAGCAGCATTAGGAGGAGGAGGAGGAAAAGTGTGAACCAATCAGATTTGTACGAAGAGTGTTAGTTTGTTGAAAGGCGAGCTTTATGTTAAGAGGACGAAGGGTATTAGTAAGAGTTTGAGTTCAGATATGAAGGAAAGGCAGAGCACAGTGCTAATAATGTTGGAAGTAGGTTTAGGATAAAAAAAATTTTGTTTAGCTTGAGAATAGGCATAGTAGATAATGTAAGGGGTAACCAAGGCGAGAGAAAAATTTGTAAATAAAGAAAATTTCAGAATCAAGAAACTGAGAGTCAAATGAACAAATCCAAAAGTGGCATTTCATTACATTCAACACTGTTTTTTTTATTATATATTCAAGAGTTTTTAAATTCCTGTAAAGCCACTAGCATGCGGAGCATTTTAAGCAGGTCCTTAATCTTAATTTTCCCTGGAATAGGACCTGCTAAATCATTTAACAACCAGGTACCCATTCACTGCTAGGTGAACAGAGGTGTATGGTTAAAGATTGGCACCTATTTAATCGTCCCCGCCCAGGATATGAACCCAGGCCAAATTGCTCGCAATGCACGGGACGAGTGTGTTACCACTGCCTCAGGGACTGCAATATAAAGGGGGACTTTCAATATAAAATTGTAACTATAGTATACAAAATGAAATTGTAACTTAGTGAATTATTAACAAACTTAGTAGAAATGTTTTTTTCATTTTGCAGGTATACGTACAGTCAGGAATATGGTCAAGTGTGTCTGCTACTAGAGGCTCACTGTGATGCAGTCTCGTGTATGCAGTGGACTAACAATGTTCTTGTCACTGGTAAGTCTCCGTACCAGTATTATTTTCCTGGCTTTATTAATTGTAATGGGTCTACTGTTTAGTAATTCTTCGTTAAGTAGGCTTCTCAAATGAAGTTCTTAAGATGAGGAGACACAATGATCTTTCCCAAAGTCTGAGAAGGCTGTCAGAAATTTATTCAATTAATAACATTTTTACCAGAATCTTTTTCTGCTCTTGCTATTTTGTACAATATTGTCTGGTTGGTGAAGTAGCTGGAGGTAAATAATCTACAGTACTTGAACATGGTTTTCACCGCTTTAATCTACTTGGTTCCCTACGTGATATCTGAAATACAGTAACACAAATCAAAGGTATAAGGAGGGGATTTACAAATCATCATAATAAAGAACTCTACAAAGAAGAACAAAAAATGAATATTATCAAATATTTCTAAATATCACATTCCTCCCTCTTTTAGATTGTTAATAGTATGTGAACACAGCAGATAAATTAAATAATTTTCATCAGCACACTAATTACTAAGCTACATGATCTGAATCTCACTCAGGTCTTGGTACCCGGGAACGCTTTCTGGGTCTCCCTGGAGCAAGTGCACATTGTCACTGGGTCTCCCTGGAGCAAGTGCACATTGTCACTGGGTCTCCCTGGAGAAAGTGCACATTGTCACTGGGTCTCCCTGGAGAAAGTGCACATTGTCACTGGGTCTCCCTGGAGAAAGTGCACATTGTCACTGGGTCTCCCTGGAGAAAGTGCACATTGTCACTGGGTCTCCCTGGAGAAAGTGCACATTGTCACTGGGTCTCCCTGGAGAAAGTGCACATTGTCACTGGGTCTCCCTGGAGAAAGTGCACATTGTCACTGGGTCTCCCTGGAGAAAGTGCACATTGTCACTGGGTCTCCCTGGAGAAAGTGCACATTGTCACTGGGTCTCCCTGGAGAAAGTGCACATTGTCACTGGGTCTCCCTGTTGAAAGTGCACATTGTCACTGGGTCTCCCTGGAGAAAGTGCACATTGTCACTGGGTCTCCCTGGAGAAAGTGCACATTGTCACTGGGTCTCCCTGGAGAAAGTGCACATTGTCACTGGGTCTCCCTGGAGAAAGTGCACATTGTCACTGGGTCTCTCTGGAGAAAGTGCACATTGTCACTGGGTCTCCCTGGAGAAAGTGCACATTGTCACTGGGTCTTCCTGGAGAAAGTGCACATTGTCACTGGGTCTCCCTGGAGAAAGTGCACATTGTCACTGGGTCTCCCTGGAGAAAGTGCACATTGTCACTGGGTATTCCATATGGAATACTAGGTGCAGTTGGGGAGTTCATCTTTCTTGTCCCAGTGTCATGGACTGGAGAGGGTTGAGTCTTGTAATTAGGCCATTTCATGTTGCATTTCAGGATGGCAGAGTACGTTATGAATTTAAGTGAGTCGATGCAGGGAGTGTTAAACAGCGGAATGCTCTGGTCAAGGTGTCAGAAGCCACATTTTCTTTACCAAGGCAATGTATGAAATAACTGAAGGAAGCCCCCCTCCACCAGTCTGAGGGGGGGGGAGGGGTTGAACGAGTGGCGTGTTGGGTTAATAACTGCTTGCTCGTTTCCTTGTTTTTCTTGGGGGTGGGGGGAAGGGGGGAGGAGTTATTAGCCTCTGTTTCAGTCTCGGGTTGCAATTTTCTACTAGTTTGGGTTTGTTCTGGGGGAGCCTACATTTCTGGTTGCCCAACCCCAGTCAATGGCAGACATGAATATACTCCCAAACAGTGGAATTTTCATATGCCATTGTTCCCTTCAGCTCTCTGAGGGAACCATGTTCTGGCTCGTGGTTCCCATTACGCATGACAACTCCATGTGACTGAAGCCCCAGACTAATATAGCTAATATAAGTTCAATAGCTCCAGGGAGCCTCCAGGGGTAACCCAGAAAATGGCGTTTCATTACATTCAACGCTGGTTTTTCTCTTGTTGGCACTTGCCTTCAGTTGTAGGGTCGAGGAGCTTCGTGCTCTCCTCTGGTGGCGTGATTTTTGCATGTTTGGCACTGTTGGCATTATGATAATTTGCAGCCATCTCCATTTCTGGCAAAGGATGAGTTGGCAAGCTTCCAAAGGGGTACTTTAGTGGTGGATGTTTGGTTGTTTAGGCTGGAGGGTGCATTGTGTGTTGTGTCCAGTAACTGCTGTCCGCTTCTGTCTTTGTGCCACAGATTCTGTCTCGATGATGCTTTGTGGCCTGATCCAGTTTCTTTGGTTCCTTTTTCCAAGGCTCATTTCTCAAGTTATCTGCAGTATCATCAAGTCTAGCCATGCTGCAGTTTACCACTGCGCCCTTGATGTTCAGCAGTATGCTAGTCTTGTGGCAGCTTTTGCTAACATGTCCTGGGCTGATGTTCAGGTGCAATGGTTTTGGTGGTCTAACAGGGTTCAGGTGGCCCAGTACTTGGTTATTGTTCCCAGGCCCCATCGTGCTTGTGTTGTCTTGGATCGTGTCTCTCAACCTGGATTCTCTCCTTCCGTATGACTGCCTGCAATTTTTCCTTCTCCTGGGTGAGGTCCTTGTTTTTCTTCTCTGTGGGTGGGTTACCTTCAGGGAGCCACAAAGGGTGGTTCCCCCCAGAAAACCAGCATTGAATGTAACGAGACTCCTCTTTCTGGGTGAGCACCAGTGGTTTCCTGATTGCCCCTCCTTCTTTCCAGGTCATCAATTGTTTTTTGTTTACATCTGCTTCAGAATTGATGGCATTAGCCAGTGGACAGTGTGAATCCCCCCCCCCTCTCCATCCTTCAACTAGTGGGAAGGGTGGTGTAAACAATCACACACTTCATTGAGAAATCTGATCATTTATTTACATTGTTAGGGGAGTTTATGGGACAGTTTTGAGGTTTTGGGTTCTTTAAAGCCAGTAGTAGTCTGTATTGATTCACTTACTTTCTGGACCCTTTCCCAGTGAGGTGGCATTGTATCACCTGCTCCTTGTGCCTGTGTGAGGGGGGGAGCCAGGTTCTGGTACTGGTCCCCAGTAGGGCATCGGTGCCAGATATTCAAAAATAGAACTCGACAAATGATGATGATGTGAACTAAATAGAACTTAATGAATGATGTGATCTAGTAGTTACAAGCCATCTTGGTGAGATAACTTCAGTTAGTCACTAAACTTACCCAGAAACAGGCATTTCATTACAGTCAATGGTGGTTTATTTTGCATGATAACTGTATATTAAATGCATGGTTTCTTCTTTTTTCATTGTTGCGGGTCTCTGGAACCTATTCCTATATTTTTCCATGTCGAGTCGCAGATTCGGTATTCGCATAGTTTTCCAGGAACTCTCCCTCATAGTTTGTGAGGGGCCTGTGGTAACTTATTCTGGGTTTAAATATAATTATGAAGTAAATGTATTGCAGAGTAAACAAAATAATTTTTTTTAAAGAAAAGTAGATTAGCTTGTCCTGAAATCAAAGTCTCATAAACTTTAATGATTGCATTTGAAAAAAAAATTATTTTGCAGGTTCGTGGGACTGCACTGCAAGGGCTTGGTCAGTACGTGGTAGTGCGGGGGTTGGTCGAAGACACGAAGAAAACACGAGAGGTGGCATGATGTCCGCTTTATCTGCTGGTCAGAACATTATCTGTGAGATGGATCATGATTCTCCAATCTTGTGCGTGGCCCTGCACCCAGAAGGGATGCTCCTAGCTACTGGCAACCAGGATGGCATATTGACCATCTGGCTGCTGCCCGATGGTGACCTTGTACATCAATTAAATTGTACGTAGCTCAGTGTTTTGTGCCAGTGTGAATGATGTTTAGAGCATGTATTTTGCTCTGTGGACTTCATAAGCATTCTGTACCATCTTCTCTTGTAATTCTTTTTCATTCCTATCCTGGCAAGGCTGAATGATAAATAAGATAGTAGTATGTAATGAGCTCTGTTATAACAAAAACAATATTAACATTTGTATTCAATTTTCACTACCATTGTCATAATATGGTACTGTACATATTTGGATTAACCAAGGTGTATCTACCATACCTAGTTACTATACCTAAGTTTATACTACAGTATCTCTAAAAATTATTTTGGGCAGTGGTAGGAGCATGTGCATGGATTAACTTTTGAATGGTACCTAAAAAAGTTTTTGAATAAGGGTACAAATCTGTACCATCAGTGAGGATTTTTAATTAATCAGATAAGTTATCTTTAGATATGATATACTCTGGTTATTAGTGGGTTCAAAACTGATCATTTCTTGTTTATTTTGGACTAAATGCAGGTATTGGTGGTGATGGGCATTTAGAGCAGTAGTAGAGCTGGTTTAGGCACAATATATATTTATGAAGAGGATGTTACTACAACACTAAATGCATCATAATTATAAAGGTAAATCTCAGGTCATGAAGGGGGTGTGAATGCAGTTGTGTGGAGCGCAGCCGACGATCGCTTATTAACGGGTGGGGATGACGGAAATCTGACCATCGTTGAAGCTTATCAAGGCACAAAAATTTGTGTGCATAATCTGCAAGAAAATGTAAGGTATGTCTATTTAATACTACCATAGTTTATTACTAAAACTATTAATAAATGCATATTAATAAAACTGTTTACTATTGATACGATTAGTTTTCAAAGCTAGTGTCATAGAAGATCCTGACTGATAAAGACTTATAGTAAAGGTTGATATATCAGTGAAGACAATGCTAATTATGAAGTTCACAGCAGGAGAATACCTGACTACCTGTTGTGGATTTTGAGGATCAATGTCCCTGTAGCCTGGTCTCTGACCAGGCTTCTGGTTGCTGGTCTGTTGAATGAGGCATACATTCACACCACACAGTCACGGTTTTGTTCATCATGCTTCTTGGAATGGGACTTCATCTTCCATTAGAAAATATATTTGTGGAAAAATTATTCATATTCATGATTAAGTGACAGGAATCTGATGATAATAGCAGTTGTGGTTAGAGAGTGGTGTACTAGTATATTGGAGGCATTTTGCTGCATCAGGTGCTGTCGTCTGCTCAGTGTGGGACTATGCTTTGCTTTGATTTCATTACCACACCTACCAGAATGGCTTATTGGTTCATCGTGGTGCATACAATTGTAGATAGATATATAGGGTGTGTGTGTATATATAATATAGTGTAATATTAGCAAAACAGTGTTTTAGTGTTCTAAACATAAAATATTGTGCACATTATGATTGAGAGAGATTATGGTAGGAGCTGACAAAGATAAATCCTGATTGTTGGTACTGGGGGGACTTCAACTTTAAGGCAATAGACTGGGAGGCCTACGAGGCAAGAACGGAGGACATTTGGACAGGCATATTTGTGAACCTCATTTTGGAGACAATCATGTATCAACACGTCAAGTAGACCACAAGAATGAGGGAAGGGGATGTTCTGTCAGTACTGGATCTAATATTCACCAGGAAAGAAGAAGAGGTATTTGACATCCAGTACCTTCCTCAGAACTCCAACTAATCAGCAACTGGTTGCTGATTAGTAACTGGTTAACAACTCAAACAAATTCGTAGCCATTTTACCTAGCTATCCAGTCTTGGAGTGGTTCAGGGCAAGATGCCTTATATTCCCACAATGTTGAGTTTGAATCTTTGGAAAGAACCATGAGTGATCTTTAGAAGCTTAGGAACTCAGCAGGGAGGTACCCAGCAGAGTAAAAAAGTTACACATTAATGATATCCTGCTCCAATTAGGAGGCAAGATGAAAGAGCCGAAATTTAACACCTTCGAGCATAAGCATGCGGGCATTAAGCAAGAAGGCACAAGACTGGTAAGGGCAGGAGTTGGAGGGGACAAGTGTAAGCTGAGGCAAGAGTGGGTGGTCCAGGAATGGGTGTGGGTTAGGTTTGGTTGGAGCAGGAGTAATTTCCTCTCGGTCCTCAGTCAACTGGTGTCAACCCGTTCTCGCAAATTCGTAAAGTCAATATTGACTTATTAACTACGTGCATAGGTGATATACTAAACATAATAGATACCCTTAAAAAGATTCATAGAAAACACCGACCTTACCTAACCTTGTTAGTATGTTAAGATAAACATCTTATTGCTTCGTAATTACAATTATTACCTAACCTATAATAGGTATAGGTTAAGTAATAATTGTAATTACGAAGCAATAAGATGCTTATCTTAAGATACTAACAAGGTTAGGTAAGGTTGGTGTTTTCTATGAATCTTTTTAAGGGTATCTATTATGTTTAGTATATCACCTATGCACGTAGTTAATAAGTCAATATTGACTTTACGAATTTGCGAGAACGGGTTGCTGGTGTACAGGCTGCCAAGCCTATTTGACTTTGCCATATCTGCATTTGAAACTGTGCACAGTATCTGCATCCACCACTTCACTTTATACCACATTCCATTTGTTCATTACTGAATTTTTTATTTCTAATGTGCGTGTTGCTTCATTTGGTTACACTACTGTTAAAGTTTCAATTTGTGTTCTCTTGTGTACCATGAATTCCAAATACTTTGTTCTTTTATGACTAAAAAGTCATAATAATTTTCTGTTGTAATCATGGCAACCTTAACTCTTCTCTTTCAGTGGCATTAGGTGTAATTTAATTCTTTCAAACACACAATCTGATCTGACTGATGCTGATCATGTTAAGTAGTAGATAACACACATAATTTTCTCAATAAGCGTACTTTACTGTATGTTTGTTTGCTGGCTGGAGTTTATGCACATTATCATATGTCATTTTGATTAACTCGTATATTTTTGGCTGGCAGTTGTCCTTGTTGAGATCTGGCCATTGTGTTGTCAGATTCAAGAAGAAAATTAACTTGAATAAAATGCATGCAATTTAAAAAATTATAGTTTTAACTATAATCGATGTAAGTTTTGTTTTTTAAAATGAGTTGCTGCTGAAGGCACATGAGGGATTAAGAAGTGCACACTTGTGAAAAAGTGTTTGTTTGACAGGTGTGTGGCATGGGAAGGACGTCTGGTGATTGCAGGTGGAGAGAGTGGCGACATCATCATGTTTGATATGGGAACTGGCTTGGTGATAAAGAGATTTCCCGCACACAATGGTATGTTTGTACATCTACGGAAAGAAGGAATTGGATATGCTTTAGAAGGATAACCCAGATTTATTCATTTATTGCTATTTATTTTGTCAGTATGTAGGCTAGTTAATATATGGGTGTTTATCTAGTGATATCTTAAAATGCAAGTGCTACATCTGCTACCACATGCACAAAATTAGAAATCAAAGATATGCAGAGGATGGCAGTTGTCTCGCAAGAGAACATTAGTTTTGATCTTGGCTAAAATAAAATATACGGGCCAGTTTCATCAACCACTGAACTGCGCAACGCGCCTCCGGGTATTTATATTTTTCGCGTTCCATTCAAAACTGGCGCGCGGTGACGCGGTTACAAAATGGATGCCTGGGGGCCCCAGTGATCGTCCGCAATCTTGAAAAAAAATCCCAGCATGCCATGCGGCTGTGGGGAGCCTCGGTTTCAAAGCAGCAACCGTGTTTGAAGCATTACGAGCTCCTGCTCCACGGTCACCAGCGGTCATGGAAAACGACTCTCTGAGGAGATACCTGAGACATTTTGTAGGCATCAGTTATAAATTATGAGAGTAACTCTCATAAAGATTTAATTTAATATTTTATAATTGAAGTTGTGGAAATTATTTCCCACAGTATAAATGAATAAGTTTAGGGGATATAAATATGAACTGCCTTTTATGGGCTAATATGCCTTCTGCAGTGTTCTTTATTCTTATGTTCATATGGTGTCTGGCTTCTTGATACTATAAGTATCTTGGTCAAAAAATCTAGCAAAGGTGATTTCTAACAATGTTATTCCTTTTTTGTCATGTAATTGCAAAGCGAATGTGTCACACAAAACGGTCAACTTATACTTGATATAATATTTGCTAGTTATAATTAAGGTAATTATCAGAATTCTCAATTTCAGGGCCTATTACATGTTTAGCAGTGAGTCCCGACAATCTCCATCTGGTGACCGGCAGTGAAGATCGCAAGGTTATACTGTGGGGTTTAAATTCCTGAAGTTTGGGATTAGTCTTGTGACTTTTTCATTATACCTCACTTAAATTGCCTTGGCCTACATTCTCTCCCTGCAGGACAAGTTTCTCTGGCCAGAAGATGAGCCTTGTGGAGAGTTGTTGAACTTGACCAAAAGCAGTTAAGGTATTATAGGTTTTAACTCAAAGTATTTTTACTATACTGTTTTATTTTTTAGATTTTCCTAAACATATTTATTCTACAATTAAAAACAAAGACTGAAAATTGTGATACCAGGTAGAAAGTAGATATAATATTAGGCAAGCTTTTAAATGAACCTTTCATGTATTCATTGTGATATATTGCCTAAAACAGGACTAATCTGATATTTTATGTGATATGTAGTTTAATATTTTATGAGTAAATAGATTTTAAGGATGAAAGTTGAATAAGTCCATTTTCAGAATACAAATATTATTTATGGCTGCTGTATGCAAGAACAGTAATTCTATGCTAAGAAGTAATGCAATTATTTGTTCAATACTACAGTAAAGTGCCCATAGATAAAAATGAATATTTTTTCTTGGGGCATCGATTTAGCTAGAGTATAGTTGTCTGGGAATGGGAGTACTGACTGTGATGGATTTGGAAACTTCAGGAGTAATGAACTGTTTCAACTACATAGGGACTGTTCTACCTGGAGAATAATGGTCTTGTCAATATCTTACCAGGGGTGTCTTCAAGGGTTAAACTAAATTATGCAAGCCAATTTTTGTGTTTTGACCTGGACTCTTAGGGTTTATAACCTTGTAGGCATCTACACCATACATTATTGCAACAATTCCCAGCTAGAGATTGTGGTACTTCATGTATCTTCATGTTATCGACTGCTTTTTCCGTAATGTGGCAGATTTTAATAACCAGCCATAGTTTACATAGAATGCATTTAGCTATTATAAAAGTAACTTTGTATATTCTCATGTTCTACTACAGCATTTGTAATTTGTTGCTATCCTTTGATGGAAGCTTGTTGCTTACATTTGACTTGTAACATTAATGCTTAATCTTTTAAACATTTATTTTCACAATAAATTAGATTAAAGAAGCTGTAGCTACTGAAATATGCACTTATTAAATCTACAGCAGGGGAAGAAATGAGAGTTCTAAACTACATGACAATATGTCAGCATAGTTTTTTTGCGTTATAGGATGTTAATATGCAATTTGTTACCATAACTGAGTAGGTGGTGGCAACAAAACTAATCATTCCTCTGTACCAAGCCCTATTGTACAATTGCAACGTAGTATAAATTGTAGTAGATTCTCTCTTGAAGTATTAAATTATTAAAAGCAATCAACCAAACTGGAAATGGCTTTGTATAGAAATGCCTCGGACCATTGTCTACCGAGATAAGATTTCCTGTTTAAAATGTGCAAGTGTTATTAGAAGTGGAAACTTAAAGAATGCTCTGCCTTATGAAAGCCATGGGGTAAGTCAGAATGTTTGAGAGATTCATTTAAATTGGATAATGTTTTAAGTGTTACTGTAAGGAATGGAAAATGTTGGAATCTACTTTTTGAATTCAAGGGTTAGGCCATTTTAGTTTTGTAGCATTTTAATTTTAATATGGTATGGTATTGCTAAACCTTTTGGCAAGATGACATGAGAACACAACGATAAAGGCTTAAACTTGTAGCTCTTATAAATGTGTAAACTATATGATGGGGAAAAAAAGTAGACATTTGTGATTTGTTTAGCATGACATTTGGATTTTATGAAAATATCATAGTTGAATAATGGAGTGTTGATACCAATGTCCCCTAGTATAGTGCTACTGTCTCCATAACTAGAGGTCTGTCATGTCTGAAATCTAATATTTTTTACCCAAAATGATGCAGTCCTGTGGTTTTGAAATCATAATAGAATGGAATATAGTTTGGATTTTCAACTCATTGAATATGTAATAAACTTGTGTAGACAGGTTACTGTGAGAAGAGTATATATGGTTACATGTGTTAAAATTTAGTACATTGTTGCATGTTTGTGTGCATGTAGAATTTTAGCAGTTAGCATGTTATTAACTTGCTTAAAATTTCAGTTTATAGGTGTATTTAAGTAATGTGTAATAAATAATGTGATATCAGCATTAGTTTGTTTGCTGAATATGTAAGCTGCATCAAGGTACATTTAAGGTGAACACACTCATGATTTCACAATGCCTTCAAAGTTTGAATTTTTAGGCTTGTCAATAATATTCTGGCCCAATTATGCCTGATGTAAGTGAATGTGTCGGGGTCACACGACTTAACACGGTGCTCTCAATAGTCTGCACAAATATTTGCAGTAGAAGACATATCTTTCATGCTAAATCCTGAATGAACTTTTTTGTCCCCCCCCCCCCCCCCCCCCCCCCCCCCTTTTTTTTTTTTTTTTTAATACTGTGTATATGTCTCAGATCTTCCTCTTACTAGTTGGTATTAGTTAAATAGGATCTATGGTTAGCCGAGGCTACTAGTATTGTATATATAGAGTCTCATCTCGACAAAATATATTTTTGCATTCCTTGAAATATCCCTGCTTAATTTTACTATTGGTAGTGGTAGTTTGGTGGATAATACAGTAATACATGTCATATTTTGTTCTCATGGTTTATACTTGTGTACTAGGAGAATGCACACACAGGGAGAATTGAATCACAATAAATGTTAATATTTTTTCCATAGCACACATTAAACATGTTCTTGAAGTATTGCCATAACAGGGGTATATGTTTCTGTACAGTATTACCATTAAACGTGCACATGTATCACTGTAGTATTGTTATTTTATGCAGTTGTACAGAGCATCCGAGAAAGTTAATACTTGTAAGACAGTGTGGATCTCGGATGCAGTCAATGTAAAATCAATATTCGTAAAACAGCATGGTTCTCAGGTGCCGTCACTGTTTAAATGAAAACTAATTTAACAACTGTCAAATTAGATATACATTTTAGATGTACTGTACTTAGTTTCAAAGTACATAGTTTATATATGCATTAATTTAAACACCATTAAAAAATACTTTGTATTGTACAATATGCTTGTAATTAGCCAGTATACCAACGTGGTTTTCTCAAACTTCACTCTGATCTACAGTCGTGTGTGTGGAATAAATATTAACAGGTGGTGGTGGTGGTGTATATACTGTACTGTAAGTACGCTTCAACTCTTGTCTTTATCTCATATATTGTAGGTGTATCCCTGGCTATATGTATTTATTTTCCGATTATTTTTTTAATTTTATAAATTCCTGAAATTTTAATTTCAATAAAAGACTAATTAACAGGTTATGTAATATTGTTCTTTAGTTTATTTGAAGCCTTATTTCCATAGTTAAACAGCATTTCAAAGAGTTTGGTACACATTAGCCCTTACAGGGCGCAATACATTTATAGCTGGGGTGAACAACATTTGCGGAATGGCGCACCACAGTTATGAATGGAATACCGTGTAAGATTTAAGTCCCGCGGCTACACGGGGTTCACATCAGCTTCCTCAGGGCTCTAGTAAACAGATATTTTAAAAAAAAAAAAAAAAAAAAAAGTGGGCAACATTCCTGAGTGTGAAGGTTCGGTAGTGAGTGAGCAACCATGGCTGGTGCATGCAGCATGAGCTAACAGCACTACTGTTCAGCTTGTGACCACAGCATTGCCTAAATGTAAAAATATATATATGTAACTGGTATTATTTAGCCATGATAGTATTACAGAAAAACCTGACTATGATAAAGACTGTGTACAATGTTCAGATATCAGTGAACACTATGCTGTTAAAGATGTTCACAGCGCTAGCCACAGCACATTGCCATTGTTTCGTCCATCTAAGAATCTTCAGACGACTTCTCGTTTTCCTTTACAAAATAAACTTGTGGAAAATTAATCATTTACAGGATTTGGTGACCAGGATTCTGATAATAGCAGGATTGTGGTGAGAATTAGTGATGTGATTAGTATGGCAGTAGGAGTAATCTTGGTGAGGGAGTGAGTGAGAGGTGGCATCGTCTGCTGACTGTGTAGCAACATGTTATCGTCTGAACTTACCATACCAGCTTTGTGGTTCACTATGGTGAACACAAATGTGGCTACTTATATAAAACATCTGTATATACTGTAGTGTAATAACAGCAAAAGGATTATGTTCAGAGGAGCCACTTTGGTGAGGGCGTGAGGCTGATGTCTGCTGGCTGATGTGTGTGACTTGTCATGCAGTGCATGGTGGCCACTATGCTGTTTGGACATCATACCAGCTTAGTGGTTCGCTGTGGTAAACAAAACGTGCAGGTACCTATATATAATGTGTGTATATAGTGAAATAACAGCAAAAGGAATATGCTGGGAGGAGCCATTTTGGTGAGGGATTGAGATCTGTTGTCTGCTAACTGCTGTGTCACGTCATGCAGTGTATGGTGGCCACTATGTTGTTTGGACACCATTCCAGCTTAGTTATACAGTTGGTTCACACATTTTACTATATAAATATATCACACTACACACTATTGAATAATATTACTGCAAAAAAATGGAGAAAAAATCAATCATAGACATTACAATAATTAGGTAACAATATCTTTGTGGCAACTCCTGCCTGTCAGCATTGGTGGAGCAGACCGCTACAGGATGCTTACACTGAAAACACCTCAGTTTTGCCAGACTTTCTCGCCCTATTGTGGCCAAAATGTCACCTACGATTTTTATTATTTTTCCCGTGATCAGGGAACACAAATGAACACTTATAAGATGAAAAAAGAAATTATTTTTTATTTCTTGCACCTGGAGGTGTTGAAGGCTATTAAGGCAAGCGCCTTCCAGGGGTTAAGCAAGTAGTAGTTAGCAATGGAAGTTTTAAACAATTCTAAATGAACACTTTGATCTAGTGAATTTGTTTACAATTAATTTGTAACTAATGGGTTAAATATTATTGTGCCAATTTTTACATTCATTAAATTTTTTGCATAATAGGATTTGCTTAACACTTGTGTTCCTGGCGTGTGCGCCCCAGCCTACCCCAAGGTGGGCCGAGCATTTTGCATGAGCGCGCGGCCACACTAAAATGTGTACAGTATACTCTTCAGTTTTCTCACCTCAATTTTCATGCTACATCATTCATTCTGGTATCAAATTGTTCGCAATCTAAAGGCTCACATTTTAAAAATAGTCCCATAATGATCGGGAAAAGAACTGAATTTTAACACTTTCGCTCGGGGATGACGCAGCATTGCGTCATCCGTTTACTGGCGGTAATGCCGGGGATGACGCAGCATTGCGTCATCCACTTTAAAAATTCGCCAAAAATCAGGTTTGTATCCGATTTTTTGGGGACTGGTTTTAAAATGTGCGCCGATGTCTTCCCATTTCCTTTGTTGAGCCTCGTGGCCCTCAGGCGGCTTGGCACACGCCGTGGGCCCATTGTCTTTGCTCCACTGTTGTGACCAATGTCGTCTCCCCTCGCATCTCAAACGTGTGAACATTTCGGCTATTTTCCGTGGCTATATTTCTTACTGCGGCTTTAGAAACTATCTACGCTTACTCCACGATGGATAGTAATCATGAACAAGGCCCTTCCAGGAAGAAAATTGCGAAAGAAAGGCTTGAAAAGGGTGGGAATTGGGAATGTAGTAGGAAGGCCTCTGAGCGCTCACTCACGGCTAACGCGTGGCCCGTCTTCAACTCGTCGGCGGTTGGAGCGTGACCAGGTGTTTTTTTTTATATGCTAATGTTCCTCTAGAGAATTTTATTACGAACCCATTGAGACCAAAATGAAAGACCTAGGACAAAAATTGAGGTGACCAGAGTGAAAATAGTGAAAACATTTTATCCCGTTTGCGCGCTCCCGGGTAACTCGTTCGCACTTTCTCTGTTTGCTGCGGGTAATTAGCCGGGCTTTTGGAGTTTATATGCATTTAGTGCTGTAGAGAATTTTATTGCGAACACAATGATACCAAATTTATTCTCGTAGAAGGAGAATTGAGGTGACAAAGTTGAAGAGAGTATACACTTTTCGGAATTAACGGGCGCTTCCGTGACACGCTGGGGCCCATATCGCCCTGTCGAGGGGTGGCGCGCGGGGTGAGCGAAAGTGTTAACATGTTTTAATTTTGGACGCAACATGCGTCCCTGCCGGACATCCGTAAAGTAAATGGATGCAGATTCTGTCCCTGGTGGACGAAAGTGTTTACAAGGTGTTTACAAAATGGATTACAAGGACCAGTGATCTTTAGATGCTGTAAGTATAAGTGACTTTCACCAATCTATTCTCACTCTCTTTCTCCGATATATTTTTGTTTTCACAGACCTGAGTGACAAAGGCATATTTATAGTAATATTCGGATTTTTAATCTTCATTATATCGATGGCTATCTCGATATATTAAATCAGATTGAAAAGTATGTGCACATGTTCACATCAACTTGTGCAATGTACTTGAGGATAGATACTGTTACACTGAGCTCAATGTATATAATTAGTTTTAAGGTAATTATATAAAATTCTGAACTGTAGTAATGCAATCTCAAATGTTTGGGTTGTATAGCTATATTAGTTATTGACGACATTGTTTATGGCACCGTTTCATACAACATTTCTGTGCCCCGAGAACTGGGTTATTCATACTTTTCCTTATATATAGTAATGCAAACTATATTTTAACAATTTCTTTTATTTAGATGTAAGGGGTAATATATTTGCTGGAAACAGAACATTGTTGCAATGAATCTTGTGGAGGTTTTATACATAGTTTCCTGACTTGCTACCTGTGAATGCATTCTACTGCAGTAATGTTTCTTGTTAAACTGTCATTGGCCTCAGACATATTGCAGAAATTGATAGATAATTTCTGCCCCTTAACATAGTGGTAAAATAGCTGATACAGTACATTTGACAGTATAAAATAGTAACTACTGTACTAGATAATCTCCAAATTGTACGTAATTTTAGAATGTTCCTATTAGCTTTATCATCACAACACTGCTCAAAGTATTATTATAAAAATAGTCTACCTAAAAAATAATTAGACAATTTTTTAGTATCTTTTCTTTGATCATGATTGTCATGGCAGTTTTACACAGAATTGCTAGACATGAATGAATAAAGTATGCATTTTCAGCACCTGTATCTTTCCCCTTTAGGCTTCTTTTGAATTCCCTGTTAAATATATTTTATATGCTATATTTAAATGTCAAACAATACAATTATTCAAAAATAACCATATGGAAAAGAACTACTGTACTTTTGAGTGCATTTACAGAAACTACAGGTAATCTACCACTGATAAGAACCGCCTCAAGCCAGTCCTCAGGGACTGACAACGACTCCCAAATAAGGTTATACAGATTCAGTAAATACTGAAATGCACATGGAGGGAGACGGCAAAGCATCTCATAATGAATGTCATCTGAGCCCGCTGCCATAGAACCACAGAGAGTCAGGGCAGACTGGAGTTCAGAGATAACTCCAGTGCCGGTCTGGGGTCTGGGGGCTTCACCCCTCCTGGGGAAAGGGGAAAGCCCCAGACATGCAGCACAGCTTGTGTGACGTCATGTTCGTTTGTGCATTTTCATTTGGGGAGTTATGTCCACTCGTTTGTCTATTTCAGTCGTTTTAACCAGAACAAGGGCTTGTTTTGAGGCACTTACCTTTCTGGGTGCCTGGTCTAGTCGATGGCAGACACAGAATGCTCCAAATCACATGTGCATTTCTATAGGCCATTGCTCCTCCTGCCTCTCTGAGGGGGCCAGGTTCTGGCTCATGGTCCCCGGTAAGCCTAGAACTCCATTCACACTGACTGATGCTGAAGTCTAATTATATACACATCAGCCTGGATAGTTCCCCCCAGAAATGTGACACAAAACACAAATATTAACAGGACACTGCTTCCATTTCATTAAATAATCAAGCTGTATTTGTTTCACTATTCAATTAACATAAAAATGCAAGGGGTTGAAAGCCAAGAAGCATCGTTAACTGATAATCATAGAACCATCTTTCAATGTTCACCTAGTACAGGCATAGAAAATAAAAGAAAATTCAGCATAATCTTCTTTATACTGAAGGAACTCAGAGCTCAACTAAAAATGAGTACATTAACTACACTGGTATCATACACAGTACAACATTAAAACTTCTTTAAACACATAACTATCCATAAAAGTTTTCATGAGATTGCTCAAAGAGTATAAACATGGAATGTTAATCTTAAACATTGATATATAAACACATTTAAAGTATTTTCTTTAAAACATAACTAACTGGTGATAAAAATGGTCCACTATATCATGGGCCCCATAACCATCAAGTTGGCAGTGGCAAAAATGTTAGTCACATAACGGGTTCAGAAGAACTGGACCCCAAGTGTTCTTTAGGCTAAGCAATTTGCAATACAGTAGTAACTTTTTATATTTAAGTTACCTTGCTAATAAAATGACAAAATATTACATTACAAAAAAGTACCATATAGCCAGATTTTATGGTTATCTTCAGATGATTTCGGGGTTTAGCATCCTCGCGGCCCGTTCCTCGACCAAGCCTCCTTTTTGTTACACCTACCCCCCCCAAGAAGCAGCCCGTAACAGCTGTCTAACTCTCAGGTACCTATTTACTGTTTACCCTGGTGAATAGGAGCATCAGAGTGAAAGAAATATTTTTGCCCATTTGTCTCCACCTCCACCGGGAATCGAACCCGGAACCTCAGGACTACCAATCCGAAGCACTGTCCACCCAGCTGGTAACCGTGTTTGTATCTTAACACACACAAAATCTAGCATTCATTTTCACGGAATGTCTTTGTGAACGTCAATTCTCACTGGGCAGTCGGGCAACACTGTAAACAGTGATCCACACAGCAATAGAGTTCTGAGAAATCAACGTAAAAGTTTAGAGAGCAGCATTGGGTAGGAAAATGATGCATCTCCCACTCCATATAAAGAACAGTAGAGTACAATTTACAAATACAGTAGAGTACAATTGATTACTCACCCATCATATGAATGCTCACACTGACTTGTACACATAGATTATGCATACAGTTTATTTATTTATTGTTCAACATCTAGCACATCGAATCCAAAAATTCTTGTAATTTTGAAATTGTATAAAATCTTAAGTATATTTGTGAACGCATCCTGTATATGTATCCAGCTATATATAATTATATGGCAAAGGGTACGAGTATTGTTCCAAAGGCTACACATTTTTTTCAACTACAGTACAGGAAAATAATCATGAAAGCAATACACTATCCAATAAACATGGAACCAGCCATTTCCATACTGACAATGCTCTTCTTTATATGCATTCACACTATATATACAGTACTTAGTAGTCTGCCACCCATTCTTACTGTAGATATATTCAGTAGTCTGCCACCTATTCATACCAGAGATATACTCGATAGTCTGCCACCCATTCGTACTGTAGACATACTCAGTAGTCTGCCACCCATTCATACTGTAGACATACTCAGTAGTCTGCCACCCATTTATACTGTAGACATACTCAGTATTCTGCCACCCATTCCTACCAGAGGCATACTCTGTCTGCCACACAGTCTCACCATAGAAACACTATGCTGTACTCAGAAATCTGTGATATTCTCTGATATTAAAAAAACAGATGCCACTTATTATACATTTAGCTTGCTATATTCTGAACATGGCTGTTTACTGTGTGTACTAACGGTGAGCTGTTCAAGTGTGTGAGGAACGTTCTGCACAATCCATCCACACACATACATACAGTACATAATACTGTTTAAAATAACACAGTATAAAGGAAATGTGCATAGAATAAATATAATAATATTTCAGTTTTAACTGCATTTATGTAAATAAGAATGACCACCAGTGAAGCTGAATATAAAAGTGCATATTCCTTGAAGGACACCCAATTTTTAAAATTCATATTGTAGCAAGTACAAACAATATACTCACTACAGTCTCTCAGTATCTTAATGGGATAACTAATTAGCACTAACTACATAAGCTATAATCCTATCCCTATTTACAGGTAACATTCTTTCCATCCTGGTTGGAGGAAGCCGAGGTGTAGTCACAGAATATAAGCAAGCGAACTGCGAATAGCCGACAGTACAATTTCCAGTCAAGAATGTAGCACTCGGCATGTGCAGTTCTAACCGACCCCAAGACGCTACAGCTTCAACACAGAACAGACAGCAGACTAGGACCGCATCGAGCTACAACGCTCTCCCACATAGAGCTCCACGACTCCGGCCTCACTCAGCTCTGCTCTGCTCCAAGCTCCATCTCAACGTCTAAGACACTGCTGTATCCAAGACTAAATAAATATGAAAACCCATTAAACACTGTGTATCTAATCTACTCAACAACGTAACATAATCGAACATTACAATATCATTTCATGACTTGACCCATTCCACTATCTTTTGCCCCATTGGTTCTGAAAATTCCAAAACAAAAGCATGTTGATATCCATCCTTACAGAGAAGAGCATTTACCCCTTCAACTTTTAACTTGAGCTCATCTCGGTACACTTGTGGACACCAGCCATCTGTGGCTCCATAGTAAAATACTATTTTATCCTTATGTTTGTTTATGGTCTCTGCATCAACTTCACAAACTTGCACAAGTTCGTTGTAAGCCATCCACAAGACATTTTGTATCACTTTGGGGGAAAACAGTTGTATGGTGGCCTGAACACTGCAGTCTGCTACTTTTCTGCCTCGGAAATAACACCGAAGCATTTTCTCTCTCGCCTTCACTGGCAATACACATAGGCAAGCTGTCAAGAATATAATAAACCAACGTAAGTAGTTCAGCATTGGCCAAAAACACTTTCCATTGGGGGTGCTTTTCATTCTCTCTACTGTAGGAAATAGGAGGAAACTCCTGACAACTGTTACCTCAGAATTTGATTCAAAATACTTTAGGATTTTGAGTATGATTTGGCAACCAATAGAATGTCCAATAAGAGTAACATTGGCCTGCTGGGGAATGTGGTCTTGGATGAATGCTATCTTGTGATGTATTTGTTCTTCAAGATCGTAGACATGATTGTTATCTGAAATAGAAACAACTTTTCAGAACGAATTGCTATCAAACATGGGTATCCACAATTTTGTCACCATATTTATATTTTAAATCTAACACTATGGTGTTCCCGTGGGGCCTTGGCATTTGAGCCCCACCTCTATGATGCCTACCGTTGCTGGTGGACATGAGTTACCATCACATCTGCCATTCCTAGAGTGTCACCTATACTTCTCTGGCCAACTCCTTTTTGGCTCATGAAGATCTTCCTATGGAACCTGTGGATATGTCCCTAGTCCAACTCAGCATGTCCGCCAGACCCTACTCCAGCCCACAGGTTCTGTAACATCAAAGACCCCCCCCCCCATTTGCCTGATCCATTCTGATGTTCCTCTCCTAGACACAGTCTCCCACTCTGTTGAGGCCCTCGGTGGCCCCCAGGTGTTAACTCTACACCATTCTCTAACCATGAAGCTACGGTAGCCACCCAGGTCTTCGGTATCGAAGACCATGAACCAGTAGCCCATGCTCTTGAAATCCCTAGTTTTTCACTTGTCTTTGTCTCCACCACTAGAAACCTTGAGTGCCCTACCTTTAATTGGCCATCCATCCTTCCTAATTTCATATTCACTTTGTTGGAGGTCTCTCAATCATTTATGAGAGGTTGCTGCTGGGTGTAGTCTATGCCAAGGCTTACTCATAAATACTTTCCATCCTCTACTGTTAATAGCTCTCAGATCTCCTATACACTTCATGTTTTGGAATGCCTACTTGCTACTGCAGAAGATGCAAGACCTTCGCCTGTTGATAGCAGACACCTCTCTGCTAGTGGTGGGCCTCTGTGAAACCTGGCTCATTGCTGCCATGTCCTTCATGGACTTGGGTCATATCGTTTGTCAGAAGGATTGCCTTGGGGAAGGAGGTGGGGGACTTGTCCTCCTGGTGCAGAATGGCATTTCACGAGTGGAGATGTGACTCCATCCATTTTGGCAGGGACACCTGGAATTCTTTACATATCACTTTTCAGTAAAAGGCCACTGGTGTGCAGTGGCGACAGCATACAACCCATGCCAGAATGTTACTCAGGTGGAACTAATGTACTACTTCCACCAAGTTCCTTCCACTAGCATGGTAAAGTTGACTTCGGTGCTTCAATGTGCACCACTTTCACTGGCAACAATACCTTTCTTGATGTAGCGATAACCCAGTGGGCAGTCCCCTCTTCTGCGCACTCCTGTCCTCCCACACATTCACACTCTTAACTCCACCTGGTTTACTGACCTGCGCTGACCCCCAAATCTCGTCACCTTCCATGCTTGACCTGTGCCTCGGTGGAGGTTCCTTTGCGTCGGCAGTAGTATCCACCAGCCACTACATGGGGAGTGACCATATGCAGTCTCCTTCATTATCTTCTTGAGGTCATCTTGAGATGATTTTGGGACTTAGCATCCCTGCTGCTTGGTCCTCGACCAGGCCTCCTTTTTGTTACACGCCCCCCAGGAAGCAGATCATAGCAGGTGTCTAACTCCCAGGTACCTATTTACTTCTAGGTGAACATGAGCATCAAGGTGAAGGAAACTCTGCCCATTTGTTTCCGCCTCCGTGTGGGATCGATACCGGTACCTTAGGACTACGAATCTCAAGCACTGTCCACTCAGCCGTCGGGCCCCCAGGACATCAATTATAATGACATTCATGGTCCCTGCTGTCTTTAACCCAACCTAATTAGCTTTATACAGTTGTCAGGTGGAAAAGGCAATGATGCTGACCAAGAATCCTTCTAATTACTGGTCAGTCTTAACTTGGATGGTCTGCCACCCAAGTTTGCCTCCAGGCTTTGGTTGCTCATCACTTCTAACATTCCCAGTGATGGCTCCACTCTTATCTCAGTGTGCCCTCGTGGATGGATGCATGCAGGACAGCAAAGTGACACTGAAACAGCTTGTGTGGCAGAAGTGTTTCTCTCTGTAGGTAGCATGGGCCTACTTGTGACTATCTGTTCAATGCAGACAGCTGATCTTCCAGGTGAAGCATGCTGCCTCAGTGGTGCATGCTGCACCATTCCTCACTTTGCTTTGCCAGCCCTGCCACCAGCGCCTGGAAATTCCTTTCATGGTACACACTCCCCACCTGCGTTCCTTTCATTATTCTTGATCCCCTTGGTATATGTGTCCCTGATGTAAAGGGGAATGTGGATGCTTTTGCCAGTCATTTCTGCAGTCATTTGGAGGTCAAATGGGGTTTTTTGCATTCCTCAGTTTCAAGATGACACAGAACCCATTCCTTTGCGGTGCCCTTCACCAGGTATAATTTGTAATACTGTAGTACAATACTAGGTGTGAAATAGTCACAATATACTGTATTTGGTTAGATATAATTTAATAATGTAGTTTGCATAACAAAAGTGGTATAAGTTTAATGTTGTCAAGAAATTAGGCACTTCTTTGCTGTACTGTACTTTTGAATAAAATATACTTTAAGCAATTCTTTGCTATGAAGGAAATTTCATATCTAATGTTCTTTTATACTGTAATTGCAAGGAGTGTTTGCATAGATTAATTTGGACTTGAAGAATAGCAAGCTCCTTGACTCTTTGCAACTGGTCAATGATGAATTAACAATACAGTGACACCTCGGCCTACGAGTGCCCCTCTTTATGTATTTTTCGGGTTACGAACCCAATTACTTCGTAAAATTTGAATCGGGTTACGAGTAACCCGTAAATTTGAATCGGGTTTGCCTCGAGTTACATAGTTTGACGATACGCGTATGGGCAACCGAGCATGTGGTTCCTGGTGGCACGGTTGCCCACGATTCAGTTTACCAGTGCTTCCTGTCTAGCATCTATCGTGCTCGAATTCTTTGTAAAGAATTTAATTTTTTTTTTTTTTTTGGTTTTGAGCATAACAGTAATTATTATATATCATGCCATAGGTCTCAAGAAAGTCAGTGGTAAGGTTCAACCTAAGAAAACACATGTGAGGATGACCATAGAGGAAAAACAAGAGATCATTCGTAACATGAAAATGGTACACGGATTGTTGAACTAAATATAGCTAGGCAGTACAACAGATCTTCAGGGGAGAAGAGACAGTAGAGGATGTCCCTTCCTCATTAATTAAGAAAATGTGTGAAGTATGGGAAGAACTGCAAATTTTACTGAAGAGATAAAGCTTTAGCAGGCCATTGCATTGACCTTATTAATGACAATGTGATGTCTCACTACAGACAAGTGCTAAAATGTAGGGAAAAACAAATGTCTTTATACAGATTCTTAATAAGACAAGCAAGCAGTGAGCCATAACCAGTTCCTAGTGGTATACCTGCAAAATGTATGAGAGAGAGTACCCCAGAGAAGTCATCAGTGCCTGAGGTTGTAATGGAAGGGGACTCCCCTTCCAAACACTAACACCTCTCTTCCTCCTCACCCTCTTTCGTACCACAACAAGAGTCATCAATATAGGTAAGCTATAACTTGTACATACTATATTACTAAATATTTGTATGTATTAGGTATGAAATGTATGTTGAAGTTAATATTTTGGGAGTGTGGAATGGATTAATTCAATTTACATTATTTCTAATGGGGAAAATTTGTTTCGTCTTGCAAATTTTTGGGTTACGAACCATCTCTGGTTACAAATTAAATTCGTAAATGGAGGGGCTGTTTATACCATAAATGAGAAAATGCCATACATGTATACTTTCTTCTACTACAACATTTCTCGCTTCCCACAACTAGTTTCTGCCCCGAATATGACTTTCCTAAGCTAAATCTATCAAATGCAATAATGACAAGCTCCTCCTCCTTAAACTATATGAATCAGACCTACCATAAGAATAAACAGCATTGAACTTTTACTGTAGCATAAGCTTATTTCCAAAATCTTTGTGAATATCAAGTGTCTGCTATTGCAGGGCTCACCTGGCCAAGCAGAGATGTGAGAGGTGTGACAGTGGCCCGCGTGAGAGATGGTCCACACAGAGTGTGTGTCTTTTAGGCTAGCATAGATGGTCTGCATAAAATTGACATAGTAGGAAGCCACTCCAGGGTTACCTGAGAGAATTATTAAAACAGAAAAGTTTAGATGCTGTATACAGAGTTAATGTAAATTTATTTGAAAACAGTAATAACATTATTATAATATTGTTCATAAACCAATTTTGATTTATATAATGTTAAAGATAAATTAAAATTTCAAATGTTTAACAAACCTGGAATGATGAGTATGACATTTTCTGGATTTTCATTTAAGGACTGTCCGAGGCTCAAAACTTCAGTCGGTTTTCCTCTGACTAGTATTTCGTGCCTGGTAACACTGACTCCCATCTTGGCCACACGGTTTCAAAATTGTACCTGAAAAATCAAGGGTTGAATGTAACGAAACACCCTTTTCTGGCAGACCCTTAGTGGCTCGCTGAGCTTAACACCATAAATGATCCAAAGTACCAAGCATTAGCCCATCACACCGAGCTTCTGAGACCCAACCATCACCTACTGGCAACCAGGACCAGGATCTGGCCGAGGCGAGCAAATCAGAGTTGAATTACAAAACTAGGGAAATCCAATTAGAAAGTATGTACAGTATAGATAAAACAAAACAATCATCTGCTTCAAAAAAAATAGGCACCGCGAGGTTAACAAAGCAAACAATCATTACACGGTAAATACCCTACGTACCTACCTGTTGAAGGTTCCAGTGATCAATGTCCCCGCAGTCCGGTCTCCAACCAGGCCTCCTTGACGGGAAGTACAACTCGGATCACCTGGGGCTTCAATCAGCTTGCTTCCTTTCTCTGGAAAATCCCATAACCCATGGTAAGGAGTAAATAAGTAAGGAGCTATTGCAAGCTTACCAGAAAAAGGAGTTTCATTACATTCCTGATTTTTTACCCGAGGGCCACTAACCCTAGTTGCCTCGATGAGGACAGGAAGCTAGCGGCTTATCAAAGGTTCCCCCCATTTGCCTTGATCTTTTCCAGGTAAAATTTAAAACAACACAGTTTTGGCATTTATTGCTAGCGGGAAGTTGGTTCCATTGCTTTATAACCATGTGGCTGAAAAAGCATCTCCGGTTCTCAGTCCTACATTGAGGCTTGCTGAGTTTTGCACCGTTGCTCCTTGTTTGTGTTACATCTGACTTTTTGAAGAAACTGTCTGTATCAACACCATCAAAATTGTTCAGTACTGTATTTCAAAAGTTCCAATGAGATCTGCCCTGTTATGCCTGGTTTGCAGTGTTGTAATCTCTGTGGCCTTCAACCGTCCCTGATACAAGAGATGACTTGGTTCCGGAATGACTTTTGTCAGCCCATTCTCTTGTTTTGTAGTACTGTACTTATAGTAACGATGAACATCACAGTATATATACTGACGTACAATGAAATTAGAATGTAAAAATCAGAACTATTGAGTTGGACAAACTGGAAAACAATTTTTTTTTACTTGTGTTGCTTTGACAAACTAAACTAACCTATCCTAACTTCCCTAGGCCTAATACATGATATCTGAGGCCTAATATAGTACTTACATGTGCTATACCAGGCCTAGGAATATTTAAATTTGTGTTTCAGCTTCATTTATTTTTAAAGAATTCCCTACTAGTCAGTTTACTACTATCTAAAAGCTAAGAACGTACGAATTCTGGCTATTGACGATTGTCACAATAGGTACTATCTAAACAGGAGGATGGGTTGCTTTTGTTGCCCGGTGTTGCATCTTCTCCAGAGCAGCTCAGAAGATGGAGGCTCCATGCTTGGATACAGTAATCTAAATGGATTTATACAATTGAATCACTATCTTCTTTTCCTTATGGTCAAAAGTACACTTGATTATTATTATTATTATTCAACACAGGATTTCTGAGAGGAGTCCATCAGTAGCTCCTAAACTTACTCACAATGGCGCCTTGATAGAGAAGGCTGGATTTTCCGAAAAACAGAAAATAAGGATTGGGCTGACCCACTTGTGAAGAATGGCAGAAGAGGGACAAGAACAAAAAATGGCAGCTGTGCATCACACATGCAGGCAAACAAGCATGGCAAAAAACAAAAGGGCATCCAATAAGCAACAAGAGACCAACATCAAAATACAGTAGCCTCAATCCCAAATATCAGCAATGAAAAATAGGCAAATAAAGCTGTCAGAGCAGCAAACACTTACAAAAAGGGTGAGAGGCAAGAGGCACTGAATTACAGTCCAGTTTTCCAAACTCATACCATGCAAGGTGATGGAGAAGGTGGAGGCAATTATCAGGAAAAAGTACCAATCCATTATGACTACTGTATATAGCACTTTGAAGAGGTCAGGAAAAGGATTTGGGATGGGACAAGGGCGAAGGAAAGGTGTTTAACCACTTGGATAATAGAGGATTGAACATCAACCTTTATGACGGGAAACCGTCGCTTTACCATCCAGCCCAATTAGTTGGAGAAGATCACGACAAAAAAGCTCACATGGGATTTGGAGCATTCTATATCTGCCATTGACTGGGACAGGCACCCAGAAAGATAAGCGCCCCAAAATAAACCTCTATTCTGGTTAAAACAACGAAAATAGACCAACTAGTGGACAAAACTCCCCAAATGAAAACAAGCAAAAAGCATAAGTCACACAAACCGTGCTGTATGTCTGTGCAGGTGTGGGGGCTGGGGCTCCCCCTTCCCCCTCCTGGGAAAGGGAAAGCTGTGCAGACATGCAGCGCGGCTCTTGTGACATCGTGCTTGTTTGCTTGTTGTGGTGATACTCTACTCCTCTCAACTTCACCTGCCGAATGGCCACAGAGTAATACACCGTAACAAGTATAAGGCAGTTATATCAAAGGAACAATTATGGAGTATAGGTGGATTCTTACCCGTTCCAGGTGGCTGCACCTGCTGCATAACGATTTATAAAATATATATACAAGGGCTCATATAACATATTTAACTTATAAACCAAAACCGTATTACTCCAAAATGTTTAGTGTAGTCTTGCTGAGGTTTCTAGACTAGCATCTTCAGCAGTGTGGCTAACGGGAAGATTTCTTCTGCTTGTGTCAACGTGTGTTGAGGCAGGGCAGCTGGTTGTCTAAAATGGCATCTCTTCCCCTCCCCCCCTTCCTGTGGATGAGATACGTGTCTCTCGCCTGGTTCAGCTTTTGACTATTTATGGTCAAGGGGATGAAGGAGCTTATTTTCTTAAGTGATTTAATTATATTCAGACTGTTCCCCCACCTGAATTATATTCAAATGGGGAACACTTTTATCCATTTTGTTCTCCAAACTGTTTTTTTTTTTTTTAGGATTAATTAATGCAAGTTTTATAGAAAATCAGAGATCGGGTGACGTGGCAAATTTGCATTTTCTAATCAATTTCACGATGCCCGAATTTCTTCGTATGCTTAACTACACTAATTTATGATCATTATCCTAATGATACAATAGCATTTAAAGCTTGATACACTAGAAGTTACTTAGGTGTCGGGAATTTTCAACAGCAGGAGGCTCAACACAAGGTACCATCTGGGATATGAAATCCTGCAAGAGTCAAATAGAGAGAAAGTTCTGGGGGGTTGATATCACACTGAACCTGTCCCCAAAAGCCACATCAAAAGGATATCAACAGCGGCATATGCTAGGTTGGCCAACATAAGAACTACTTTTAGAAATTTGTGTAAGGAATCATTCAAAACCTTGTATAACACATATGTCAGACCAATCTTGGAGTATGCCGCTCCAGTCTGGAGGCCATACTTAGTTAAACACAAGACAAAGTTCGAGAAGATTCAGAGGTATGCCATCAGACTGGTCCCAGAACTGAGAAGTATGAATTATGAGGAAAGGCTACAAGAGCTAAACCTCACGTCCCTGGAAGACAGAAGAGTAAGGGGAGACATGATCACCATCTACAAAATTCTCAAAAGGCATTTACAGAGTAGTGGACGAAGACAAACTATTTAGCATGGTTGGAACATGAACAAGGGGACACAGTTGGAAACCGAGTACCCAAATTAGGCACAGAGCAATTAGAAAGAATTTTTTTAGTGTCAGTAGTTAATCAGAGTTTGTATCAGGAACGGTCGAGGGCCACAGGGCTAACAACACTGCAAACCAGGCATGACAGGGCAGATCTCATTGAAACTTTTATGATACTGTACTGAACAATTTGGAGGATGTTGATCTGTACAATTTCTTCAGAAGGTCAGATGTAACACAAATAATTAGCAATGGTTTAAAGCTCAACAAGCCACAATGAAGGACTGAGAACAGGAGATGCTTTTACACCCACAGGGCCACAGGGTTATTAAGCCATGGAACTGCCTACCCGCCAAAGCCATAACTGCCAAAACTGTGTTGAGTTTGAAAATACACATAGGAAGAGATCAAGACAAATGGGGGGACCTTCGACAAGCCACCAGCTTCCTGTCCTTGTCGAGGCAACTAGGGTTAGTTGCTCTCAGGAAAATCAGGTCAACAAATGGAATGCATTAGGCAGTGACGTGGTGGAGGCAGACTCCATACAGTCTCAAATGTAGATAAAGTCAAGCCTGGCCTCAGGCCGGGCTTGGGAAGTAAAAGAACTCCCAGATTCCCATGAAGCAGGTAATAGGGCCAAATACTCAGGAATCTGTACACCAATTGACTGACAGTTGAGAGGCGGGACCAAAGAGCAGAAACTCAACCCCCGCAAGCACAACTTGGCGAGTACAACTAGGTGAGAACCTGCTTATGAAAATCCTCTTCCCTGTACTACTTTACCATCCTCGCTTAGCTATAATACCGTTGTGGTCCAGATCCTGGGACCAATACGTAACGCCACCACCGGTGACAAATCAATCAATGCCTGATATCAACACATGCTTTAGCAGACACCTATAACTACACAGGTATTTAGGTAATTACGAACGCATGACTCGCCCCGGTGTGCACCATTACCACAAGTGGTGGCCATCGTAGGGACAGAGAAAGAGAGGAGAGAACTGGACATTAGAGTGTTTGGTGAGAATTACCTGGAAGTGAGGGAGTCTGTCCTTGTCGACGCCCAGTCTTTGTCCTTCTGTCCGTTGGCTGCGGCTTTAGCTCCCACATACTCCTCTTTTAACTAACTAACAGATTATAAAACCATTCACCAAGTTCATTTTTAGGCAGATTTAGCAGTAAATATCACTATGTGTACTAAAATTATTTTCCAGAAGTTTATATCATTTAAGATAACTTACGCCAAGGTCAGTACTTGCTTTCTGACGCCAATCAGCTGACAAGGATGTAAACAGTTGGAGCAACAAAAGACTTACCTGAATTTACCTGAGAGCCAATAACACTAGTGGGCTTCCTGTCATCGACGAGGACATGAGGCCGGTGGGTTGTCGAAGGTCGCCTATTTGCCTTGATAACCTTTTCTAGTTTGATTTTGAAATTCAACAGTCTTGTTATTTACGGCTTCAGCGGGTAGGCAGTTTCATGGGTTTAAAGCCACGTGGGTGTAAAAAGCATCTCGTTTCTCAGTCTTAAATTGTACTCACCTAGTTGTGCTTACGGGGGTTGAGCTTTGGCTCTTTGGTCCCTCTTCAACTGTCAATCAATTGGTGTACAGATTTTTGAGCCTATTGAGATGGCTTATTGAGCTTGACGAGGAGTCACAATAACGTGGCTGAAATATGTTGACCAAACCACACACACTACAAAGTGACGGGACGACGACGTTTCGGTCCGTCCTGGACCTCAAGTCTCAAGTCGATTGCGAGAATGGTCCAGGACGGACTGAAACATCGTCGTTCCATCACTTTCTAGTGTGTGTTTTGGTCAGCATTGAGCTTGAAACCGTTGCTCCTTGCTTGTGCTACATTTGACCTTTTGAAGAAATTTTCCGGGGCAACAGTCACCAGATTGTTTAGTATTTCAAAAGTTTCAATGATATCCGCCCTGTCATGCCTTGTTTGCAGGGTTGTTAGCCTTGTGGCCCTCAACCGTTCCTGATACGTGAGCTGACTTAATTAGTCCTGGAATGATTTTTGTTGCCCAGTGTTGCACCTTCTCCAGAGTAGCTGTGTCCTTCAAAGGAGGAGGTCTCCATGTTTGGATACAATGTTTATGCACCAGAGATTTATACAATTGAATCACCATCTTCCTTTCTTTAAAGTCAAAGGCACGTTTGATTATTATTTTTATCAGGGTTATTTATTATTTAATAACTTTATATGTATTACTAATAAATAGGAGTTATTTATTATTATATAGGATTTTATTCCGAGGGTTTGGTTAGCTTTTCTGACTACTGCTCCTACCTGCTGTGCAACTTTCAACGAGTGGTGGATTTTGATTCCGAGGTCCTTTTCTTCATCAATCTGCTGTAATGTAATGTTATTAATGTGATGCTTGTGGCGTAGGCTGTTATACCCTAGATGCATTGTCTTACATTTGGCAATATTACAAAGCATTTGCCAGTCATCTGACCATTTATGGAGTTCATGAAGATCTCTTTACTGGACTCCAACATCATAATCATTTCCCACTTTACCATATATCTTTGTGTCATCTGCAAATTCGATGATGTGGTTTGTAATATTTTCATCTATGTCATTGATGTAAATAACAAAAAGCGTTGGCCTCAAAATGGACCCCTGTGGCACCCCACTTACCAGTCAGCCTGATTCGGGCCTCTGTTACCTTTTCCAATACCGCCCACAAGATGGGTATGGGGTGTATAATAAATGAACTAAACTAGATTCGGACCCATATAGCACGACCCTTCGTTTTCTTTGTCTCAACCATTGTTTTTTTCTATTCTAGTATTCTCCATTTATTTCACGTGTCTGCTATTTCCTTACCAGTCTTTCACGTGGTACTTTATCAAAGGCTTTAGCAAAAAGCCTCGTATTTTGTAAAATACAACAAAATTATTAATCATGGTAACAGAGTCTATTTCATGTGGACTCCATCTCATGTTGGCCTCCGAATGCATGGTAGAACTGATGAGTTAGCCAAAGAATCTGCCTTTAAAGGAGAAATCGAGTATGACCTTGGATTGTCAATGAGCAGTCTGAGAGCAGCAGTACACCAAGAACTTCAACCAAATCTTGTAGGTCTGAGGCAAAGTGAAATCGACACCAGTAATTCCATCTATCATCATACTATCATGCAAGAGGAGCCACACATCTATGGATCGTCTAATAAAATCAGCAGACTTCTAGATGTTACTCTTGCTCGGCTTAGACTCGGTTACAAGTATCTCTGGGAATTCTCATTATCTGCTGATGTAGACCTGACCAAATGTAAACTGTGTCAACAAAATTATTCGCACACCCGCCGTCACTATGTGATGGAGTGCGAAAAGATATCTGTTCTGATATGTATCAGAACTATTTTGTAAAATCAACGCAACATGAGCTTGTTAACAATAGATCCTGCCTTACTAACCTGCTCACATTTCTGGAAAGGTAACCGGCGATTCAGAGAAAGGACTTCCGGTAAATGTAGCTTACATGGACTTTGCTAAAGCTTTTGTCAAGGTGCCACACGAGAGACTAGTAAGGAAATTACTGGCGCATTCAATAAATGGCAGAGTACTGGAATGGATAAAACAATAGTTTTATCCATTCGACATTCCATTTTATTTATCCGACGGAGCCGGTCGGCCGAGCGGACAGCACGCGGGACTTGTGATCCTGTGGTCCTGGGTTCGATCCCAGGCGCCGGCGAGAAACATTGGGCAGAGTTTCTTTCACCCTATGCCCCTGTTACCTAGCAGTAAATAGGTACCTGGGTGTTAGTCAGCTGTCACGGGCTGCTTCCTGGGGGTGGAGGCCTGGTCGAAGACCGGGCCGCGGGGACACTAAAGCCCCGAAATCATCTCAAGATAATCTCAAGATGGTTAAAACATAGAAAACAGGGTCGTGCTAAATGGGGATGAATCTGACTGGGGAAATGTGGTAAGTGGGGTGCCACAGGGGTTCATTTTGGGGCCAACCCTTTTCGTCATATACATCAATGACATAAATGAGAATGTTACAAACCACATCATTAAATTTGCAGATGACACTAAGATCTATAGTAAAGTGGGAAGTGAAATTGATATTGAGACCTAACAAAGCGATCTACATGAACTCCACAAATGGTCAGATGACTGGCATCCAGGCATGGAGACCTCATTACACACAGAAATCATAATAGCGTGATACATCAAATAACAAATCAAAGATTTGTTCATGGAGACCTTATCTTCAGAAAGACATAGAATATATTAGGCGGGGATATGGAATATATTAGGCCTATATTCTTGTCAGTATTTTTGTTCTTTGCGTCTGATAACCTGAATTAGATCTTAATTCTGTATAACGATAGCAGTTTTTCCTGGAAAAAAATTAAACGCCAGGAAATTTGTCCCACACACAGCCGGTGATTGGCTTGCGGTGTGGCGGGGAGAGTGAAGACGATCGGGATTGGCTGGTGGTGGAGGTGGGCGGAGTCTTGGTCGATGCAGGCCCCGCGGGAAGCCGGGCGCCACTCTGCCTCAAGCTGTCAATAGGGAAGCGTCTTCTGCATGAGTTAGAGGTAAGTACTCGCCTAATTATGCTTGCGGGGGTTGAGCTTGACCTCTTTGGTGCAGCCTCTCGGCTATTAATCAACTGGTGTACAGGTTCACGAGCCTATTGGACTCTATTATATCTACATTTGAAACTGTGTATGGAGTCTGCCTCCACTACATCACTGCCTAATTTTAATTTTATTTTAAATTTTGCCCGAGGGGCGAGTTTATTGGGCAGCGCCACTCATCCTGTGAGTGGACATACCGCCATAGCAGCATGTATAACACTCCCCAATAGGAAGAAAACCCGCTGGGTTGCTAATCTTGTCACTTGTACCCAGACATAGCTGGAACTTGCTTAACTGTCTCAAGTGAACATCATATCAGACAAGAAGATTAAATTAACATTTGTCAACCCTTATATATTTACTTTATTTTGCGTGTGCAAAATGGGGGATATTTTAAGAACCGATAAATTCCATTTGTTAATAACCTGACACTGAAAACTTCTTTTTAATGTCTGTGTGTCTCATCTGGGTACTCAGTCTCCACCTGTGTTCCCTTGTGTAAGTATCACCAGTGTATAATAACCTGTCTATTCACCCTGTAAATTCTCCTGAGAATTTTGTATGTGGAGATCCATGTTGTTGTTATAGATTCGGCTACTCGGAACAAGTTTCAAGTAGCACGGGCTATGGTGAGCCCGTAACTTACCTGGCACGGGAGCGGGGCAAGTAGCACGGGCTATGGTGAACCCGTAGAGGACTTACCTGGCACAGGAGCGGTGCTGTGTGTGTCTGTAGACACACTCTGAGATCCATGTCTCCATGGATCTTTGACTTCCAGCGACGTGAGGTGCAATTCACGCAGTCTTTCCTCATAACTTGTACCTCTTAGTTCCGGAACTAGCCTTAGTGGTATACCTTTGAACCTTCTTCAGCTTCATCTTAAACTTGTCAAGGTATGGACTTCATGCTGAAGCTGCATACTCCATAAATGGTCTTACATATGTAGTATACAATGTTCTAAATGATTCCTTACATAAATTTCTGAAGGCTAGCCAGCCTTGCATACGTCGCTATTGATATCCTTTTGACATAGGCTTCAGGAGACCGATTCGGTGTGATATCAACTCCTAAATCTTTCTCTCTCCATTTCTCGGAGAACTTCGTGTTCCATTCGGTACCCTGTGTCTGGCCTCCTGTTCCCTCTACTTAGCCTCATTACTTTACATTTACTTGGGTTGCACTTTAGTAGCCATTTGGTGGACCATTCTATTGCTCTCTTCCTCGGTCTTAATTTTTCTCATGGTTTTCACATCCTCGGCAAACATTGAGAGGAACGAGTCTATTCCCTCTTGGAGATCGTTTATTATATATGTATCAGAAACAGGATAGGTTCAGGGACTGAACCGTTTGGGACTCCACTGGTGTCGTCTTGCCATTCTGAGACCTCACCTTTCACAGTGACTCGCTGCCTTCTGTTCCTTAGGTACTCTATTACCCTTTGGAGTACCTTCTCATGTATTCCTGCCTGTATCTCCAGCTTATGCACTAGTCTCCAATGGGGTACTGTGTCAAAGGCTTTCTGGCATTCCAAAATTATCAGTCTACCCACCCTTCTCCGTCTTGCTTGCTCATAGAATTCTATTAAACCTGTGAGGCAAGATTTGTTATCTCTGAACCCATGTTGGAGATGTTCTACAAAATTCTTTCTCCAGATGTTCTAATAGTTTTTCTTCGCTAAATCGTCTCCATCACCTTGCATGGTGTGCAAGTTAGGGACACTGAACCCCACAATTCACAAATTTTGTCATATTGTTTCTTCTATTTGTTATTTTATCTGTTAATTGTTCTTCCTCGGAAGAAAAGCTTCTCCGCCATATTATAACCTTGACCCGCCACTGTGAGTGCCGCGTCCATCACCGCTCGTGCAGTCACCGCCAGGACAAAGCTTCCTGCAAACTGCACCTATCGCGAAGGAGGAGGTTTACGGGAGATAAATCTGGAGATTGATTGATGAAGATTAAGCCACCCAAAAGGTGGCACGGGCATGAATAGCCCGTAAGTGGTGGCCCTTTTGAGCCATTACCAGTATCAAGAGCTGATACTGGAGATCTGTGGAGGTGCAAATGTACCCTGCATGTCTCCTTTGTGAATGTGTTAGATGAAGATTAAGCCACCCAAAAGGTGGCACGGGCATGAATAGCCCGTAAGTGGTGGCCCTTTTGAGCCATCACCAGTATCAATAGATGATACTGGTGAACTGTGGAGGTGCGACTGCACCCTGCGTGACGGAAGATGTCTTCCGTGATTTAAACAGATTGAATTGATTGATGAAGATTAAGCCACCCAAGAGGTGGCACGGGCATGAATACCCCGTAAGTGGTGGCCCTTTTGAGCCATTACCAGTATCAAGAGCTGATACTGGAGATCTGTGGAGGCGCGACTGCACCCTGCGTGACGGGAGATGTCTCCCGTCAAATCTGGAGGACGAGGCTCGTGACTTATACTGGAGGTCTGAACCTCACGTGTATTGATAGGTGCGAGACCTCCACCACTGTCCACACACGCACCTGTAGTATACAAATAGGTCGATGGATCATTACTCTGTACGTCATCGGACCACAGGGAGCTGTGTGACCCGCTAAACTAACTTTATAATGAAACCTGTATTTTGGCCTCAAGAACAGCTCAAAATAACCTAATACATCGTGGAAATTTTGTGGCGTCGCTTCGTTCAAGTTTAAAGTTAGTTTACCGAGATAATATACATCGCAAAATGATAGAGTAACTTAAGCTACTACATCCTACATCACTTAGTGACGTCACCATCAGGGTACCAGATGGGAAAATCTGCATACAACTGGAAATGTTGAAGTAGTCAAGCTAAACTTAACCTGCACTAAGATAACCTAGCCATACAGAACCTAACTTATCCTAAGATAACCTAGCCATACAGAACCTGACTTATCCTAAGATAATCTAGCCATACAGAACCTAACTTATTCTAAGATAACCTAGCCATACAGAACCTGACTTATCCTAAGATAATCTAGCCATACAGAACCTGACTTATCCTAAGATAACCTAGCCATACAGAACCTAACTTATCCTAAGATAACCTAGCCATACAGAACCTAACTTATCCTAAGATAACCTAGCCATACAGAGCTTACATCAATCTCCGTGGTGTAGTGGTAAGACACTCGCCTGGCGTTCCGCGAGCGCTATGTCATGGGTTCGTATCCTGGCCGGGGAGGATTTACTGGGCGCAATTCCTTACCTGTAGCCTCTGTTTAACGCAACAGTAAAATGTGTACTTGGTTGTAACAACGATTCTTCGCGGCAGGGGATCGTATTCCAGGGACCTGCCCGAAACGCTACGCTTACTAGTGGCTGTACAAGAATGTAACAACTCTTGTATATACTTCAAAAAAAAAAAAAAAAAAAAACTAACTTATCCTAATATATCCTAGCTTAATTTAGATTTGGAGGCTTTATTCGTAACAGCTTATATAAAAGTTACAATTCTGGCTGGACTGAACAGGTGAATATGAAACGAATTTTTAGATATAAAATAAAACCATTTAGCTTATAGTTAAAGTGTTGAGAAATGTTAGTGAGGCAGACGTAATACCACAGTAGTAGTAGTAAGAGCCATAGTAATGGTAGGCCTAGTAAGAGCCATATTAATAGTAGACCTAGTAAGGGTCATAGTAGTAGGCCTAGTAAGAGCCATAGTAATAGGCCTAGTAAGAACCATATTAATAGTAGACCTAGTAAGGGTCATAGTAGTAGGCCTAGTAAGAGCCATAGTAATAGGCCTAGTAAGAACCATAGTAGTAGGCCTAGTAATGACACTGCATTAGTTACGAACTACCCTTAAAGATAGTGGTGGACATCTTTAGCCTGAATAATGGCTTAACATTGTCTATCTGAAGCTGAATTTCATTTGCTGATTTACTTCCAGATAAGATGTATTAGGTCTGTTCTATGTTTAGTGTGAGTTTGTTGGTTGACATCCATAAGTGGACTTTTTTGTAATTCTTTATTTATAACATTATTTAGTGTGTGTGGGTTGGGGGTCTGAGTAGATGAGGGTAGTATCGTCAGCAAATAGTATAGGTTTAAGAATGTTAGAGACATTAGGCAGATCATTGATGTATACAAGAAATACGAGAGGTCCTAGGATGCTGCCCTGTTGCACTCCTACGGTTAATGGTAGAGTGGGAGAGGTTATATCATTGATGGCTACATATTGGTGTCTGTTACTAAGATAGGATCGAATATAGTTCAGAGCAAAGCATCGGATGTCATAATGGTGAAGTTTAAGAGGTAGTTATTGGTTACAGTATCAAAGGCCGATATAATCTATGTGAACGACTTACCGGAGGGAATAGATTCCTACCTCTTAATTTTTGCTAATGATGCAAAAATTGTGAGTAGGATTGTGACGATGTCAATGCCATCTGTTGAGCGCACCCGACCCTATTTTCTGTTTCCCGACGGAAGGCTGTGATCCTACCAAGACCTGTGCAGTTTGCTTCTTACTATACAATTTTCATTCCTCAGAAGTGATGTCGGGGGGGGGGGGAGAGGAGGTACCTTGAACAGCAAGTGGGAGTTCACCCGGAGTGACCAGTAAGGACAGTCCTGAATGCAAGACTTGTTTCAGTGGGAACAAGTAGTGCCTGGTCTGTGGAGACAATGAATTGTCTGATGGTAGCCAGCGAGCTATTAGCGATTGGTCCGACGTATCCCGGGATGGCCCAGTTGTGTTACTTGATGGAATTAGCGTCCGTCTGTTCTCTTAAGTTAAGGCTTGTTAAAGGCGAGGTCTTTAGACGGAAGCCAGCCAGCGTGTTGCTGGAGTTTCGAGGTAGACACTGTGATGATACCATGGAGGACTGGCCCGTGAACTGCTGAGGAAAGTGGACTCTCCGGTGTGAGTGCCTTAGAAGAAAGGCTCAAGGAAGGCACCTCGGGTGTTGTACGCAGGAGGACTCGCCAGGATAGAAAATCGCGGAAGTTCTTTTGTAGTGTCCTGTGTGTGACAGTGACACCTAAGGTGTTATCTGTGTTGTATATATACAATAAGTGTATATAGCTAAGAACTACATGTGGTGATGATTTTGTTAGTGCTGTTTAGTGTGATAAACAATGTTAACATTACCAATAAAAATGAGGGGAAGTTCCTTGGCCTATATATAGAAAGAGACTGAACTTCAGCACCCTCATACAACACATAGCATGTGTTGTATGACGGTGCTAAAAAAAGTATCAAAAACGGTCTGTATACTTTCTAAAAGATATTATGTTCCCCACCGCCCTCCTAGCTCTCATTATATTATGCGCTAATCTATCCCTATCTTACATATGGTATCTGTGCATTCGGTCCAACCACTGCAAATTACCTCAAGCCTATCATCACTCAGCAAATAGCAAATATCAGAACTATAACAAACTGTCGTTAGACAACAGGCGACGTGCATTCCTCTCAATTGTGCTTTCTGTCGTTTGGCTGGTGCACAATCACAGCATTCCCCCCCCCCGTCCCTCCCTGGGACTGAACTGGAAGATCTATCGGTATACTTGGCTTGTGTGATATTGCTTTCAGTTTGTAAATTGTGAATGTGTTGAAGGGTATTTAATTTAGCAGCATGGGGGGGGGAGGGGGTGAAGACGAGGGTGCCACGACCTGGTCTGGGTGGCAGGAGTGAGCAACTAGAGGTAAGGAGGGAGGATAGTGAGGGAGGTTGGATGGGATGGAGTGAGGGAGCCCACGATGGGTGGTTGTGGTGGGCAGCTCACGTGCTGGAGGTATTGATCGACCCAACACCACAACGCTACAACACATTTACCGTCGTCATGCTGGTTAACAACATAATAGTGTGCTCGACCTCCCTTAACCACTTGCCTCGTCCCATCTCCGTCACTATCACCACACACACTCCTCTGCCTCACCACCCATCTTACTCCCTTACTAAGGGTTGGGGGGGGGGGACATTGACCCCCATTACCAGCGGAGCAGGAATGGGGTCAGTCTTCCCTCCAACCCTTCCGGAAGGCGTCCGCACGGTCACCGGGGGGCGGGGGACCCGGCCACCAGAACCACTGGTGGCAGGTGTTAAACCATGGTGACACAGGTCAACAATGGTGACAGAGGTCAACAATGGTGACATAGGTCAACAATGGTGACAGAGGTCAACAATGGTGACAGAGGTCAACAATGGTGACAGAGGTCAACAATGGTGACAGAGGTCAACAATGGTGACAGAGGTCAACAATGGTGACAGAGGTCAACAATGGTGACAGAGGTCAACAATGGTGACAGAGGTCAACAATGGTGACAGAGGTCAACAATGGTGACAGAGGTCAACAATGGTGACAGAGGTCAACAATGGTGACAGAGGTCAACAATGGTGACAGAGGTCAACAATGGTGACAGAGGTCAACAATGGTGACAGAGGTCAACAATGGTGACAGAGGTCAACAATGGTGACAGAGGTCAACAATGGTGACAGAGGTCAACAATGGTGACAGAGGTCAACAATGGTGACAGAGGTCAACAATGGTGACAGAGGTCAACAATGGTGACAGAGGTCAACAATGGTGACAGAGGTCAACAATGGTGACAGAGGTCAACAATGGTGACAGAGGTCAACAATGGTGACAGAGGTCAACAATGGTGACAGAGGTCAACAATGGTGACAGAGGTCAACAATGGTGACACAGGTCAACAATGGTGACACAGGTCAACAATGGTGACAGAGGTCAACAATGGTGACACAGGTCAACAATGGTGACACAGGTCAACAATGGTGACAGAGGTCAACAATGGTGACAGAGGTCAACAATGGTGACAGAGGTCAACAATGGTGACAGGTCAACAATGGTGACAGAGGTCAACAATGGTGACAGAGGTCAACAATTGTGACAGAGGTCAACAATCTTGGGCATCAAGTTCTCTGCAACTTAGACTTGTGATATGATTTTTACTCGGAAGCATGTAGTTCTTCGTCCCCTCTGTCGCTTTATGGTCGTCCCCTTGTGTACAATGATTCCGTGAAGCTTTTGGGGTTATTCTTTGACACTCGTTTGTCTTGGTCGCCCCATATCTCTTACCTCCGAGTTGAATGCTCTAAGGCCCTTAACTTACTTAAGGTTTTGTCCCATACTTCTTGGGGAGCGGATAGGCGAACGTTCCTCTCTCGTACTGTCTAAACTCGATTATGGTTTCCCTGCATACTCTTCTGCTTCTCCTTCTACTCTTCGCCGTCTTGATCCTTTACACCATACTGCGTTGCGCCTCAGCTTTGGTGCCTTTCGTTCGACTCTTACTCTCAGCTTGTACGCTTCCTGTCTCTCCAGGACCGCCGAGATCACTACTGTCTTCGCTACCTTGCACGGTCCTTACAACATCCTCACTCTCGCCTGTGTCGTGCTTTGACTTTTCCCCCTCCTGTAGTTTCTGTTCCCCTTCACCACCTCCCTCTTTCTGTCCGGGTTGTCTCGGCTGCAACATTCTCTTTCGACTAGTATTACTAATATTTCTCCTCGTGTTGTTGCGTCCTTGCCCCCGTGGAGGATCCCCCTTCCTCAATATTGCAAATCCCTGACCCACATCATCAAAGCTTTTACCTCCTACAGTTCTGAAACGCCTTTTCCTTGAACACTTTTCTTCACATTCCTGCTCCGTTTCCATCTTCACCGTTGGGTCTAAGTCTGCAGACGGTGTGGGCTACTCTGTTGTTTTTCCTGACCACACCTGTATGTGTCGCCTTCTTCCGGAGACTGGCATCTTCACGGCAGAACTTTATGTTATTTTCTAGGCTCTTCGTCTCCTGCTTTCTCGCTGTCAATCCTCCTTTGTGGTTATAGTTGACTCTCGCAGTACCCTCATGGCTCTGGAGTCCTTTTTCCAGTCCCTCCGGTGGTAGTCGAGATTCAACTTTGTTTCTTATCTCTAGTAGATTTAAGACAGTTGAGTTTTGCTGGGTTTCCAGCCATATTGGTGTCTCTTTAAAGGAGCGTGCGGATGCTGCCGCTAAGGAAGCTATCCACGCTTGTCCCATCTCCCGTAAAGATATTTCTTATTCCGACTTTTACCCAGTTATTCATTCCTCCATCCTTGCCCGTTGGCAGGGTTGTTGGTCTTCTGTTACTGGTAACAAACTGCGTACTCTTAAGAGTAGTGTGTTCCTGTTACTTTCTTCCTACCACCGAACGAGCGTGTGTCTTGCTTTCCGACTGTCCCACGCGGTCGCTTGTCCCTCGATAGAATTCTTGGTGACTGATACTATGGATATCGTTCACCTTATGCGTTTCTGTTCTCATATTGGCATCCTTGGTGATATTTAGCGCCCTCTGATTATCCCGCACATTTGATGGTGCTTCACAGCCTTCCCGGCTTGGTGCCTTCTTTGATAATTACTTACTGTGTATTGCCTTCCTCCCCCCAGGGTGACGACCAAGATGGGGAGTGGTGTGAGTAAGGACGGGCTGGAGGCGACGCCCCTGGAGACCCTGACGGACCACAATGGGTGCATCAATTGCATGGCGCTCTCCGAGGACAGCTCGTTGCTGGTCTCCGGCTCCGACGACAACACCCTCCGGCTCTGGAGCACCAAGACGGAGCCCATTGAGGACCTGGGCGTCCTGGAGTGGGTCCCTCTGCACGCTCTTACACTCATACTAGGTCCCCCCTGCACGCTCTTACACTAGGTCCCCCCTGCACGCTCTTACACTCATACTAGGTCCCCCCTGCACGCTCTTACACTCATACTAGGTCCCCCCTGCACGCTCTTACACTCATACTAGGTCCCCCCCCCTGCACGCTCTTACACTCATACTAGGTCCCCCCTGCACGCTCTTACACTCATACTAGGTCCCCCCCCTGCACGCTCTTACACTCATACTAGGTCCCCCCCCCTGCACGCTCTTACACTCATACTAGGTCCCCCCCCTGCACGCTCTTACACTCATACTAGGTCCCCCCTGCACGCTCTTACACTCATACTAGGTCCCCCCTGCACGCTCTTACACTCATACTAGGTCCCCCCCCCCTGCACGCTCTTACACTCATACTAGGTCCCCCCCCTGCACGCTCTTACACTCATACTAGGTCCCCCCTGCACGCTCTTACACTCATACTAGGTCCCCCCCCCCCCCCTGCACGCTCTTACACTCATACTAGGTCCCCCCCCTGCACGCTCTTACACTCATATTTGTAGTAGTTCTAAGTGTTATATATTACTGGTCGATATAGTGACGGCCTCGCATCTTGCAAGTCGCTGTTCGATCCCCGATGGTGCAAGAGGTTTAGGACGAATCCCTCACTCCATCCTATCCCAGCTCCTGTGAGATCCTTATGCCATTGTAAGTGCTAGTCATGCCAGCTTAGCATTTCCCTCAGATAATTACATGATAATTACTTGATAATAATCCAGGACGGACCGAAATGTCGTCGTTTCTTCCTTGTGTGATGTGTGGTTTGGTGATAGGTTATCTTGAGGTTATCTTGAGATGATTTCGGGGCTTTTTAGTGTCCCCGCGGCCCGGTCCTCGACCAGGCCTCCACCAGCAGGAAGCAGCCCGTGACAGCTGACTAACACCCAGGTACCTATTTTACTGCTAGGTAACAGGGGCATAGGGTGAAAGAAACTCTGCCCAATGTTTCTCGCCGGCGCCTGGGATCGAACCCAGGACCACAGGATCACAAGTCCAGCGTGCTGTCCGCTCGGCCGACCGGCTCCCTGATCACAGGTGTTCCGGTGTCCTAAGCTAACGTCTTGGTGTTCTAGAGTCACCAGCCTCACACTGGTGGTGTTGGGGCCAGATTCACGAAAGCACTTACGAACCTGTCCATCTTTTCTCAATCTTTGGCGGCTTTGTTTCCAATTATTAAACAGTTAATGAGCTCCGAAGCACCAGGAGGCTGTTTATAACAATAGTTGAATGGGAAGTTTTCATGCTTGTAAACTGTTTAATAAATGTAACCAAAGCCTTCAAAGATTAAGGAGAGATGTACACGTTCGTCAGTGCTTATGTAAGTGCTTTCGTGAATCTGGCCCCCCTGGACTCTTCCTTCATTACCAAACTTACTACTGTCACAACTGAAGGTTATTTTGACAAATGAAAACACTGATGATCTGTGTGTTATTATCTGAACCCGCGCGACGAGAGAGACCATAACTAACACATTTATCTGGGCAGAGAGCAATGAATACTAAGTTAATAACTTTCTTTATGAGGATGCCACAAGTACCACTATATTCACCCAAGTGGGCCACATATAAGCACTTTATTTCCACAGGGGTCCCAAAAACTTTATTCACCCAGGGGGACCATAAATAAGTACTTTATTCACCCTGGGGGGGGGGGACCCCTCTATTTTCGCAAGGGGCCACATATAGTTATAATCTGTGGCCCCTGTGTTAGTGAAGGTATTTACCGTGTAAATCACGGTACTTTGTTACGACAGTACTGTCTACTCACCTATTTGTACTTACCAATTTGTGCCTGCAGGAACGAGCTCTAGCTCTTGAACCCCGCTTCTCTAGCTGTTTGTGGTCTAATACAATGACCCCTGACCTATCTCCTTTTCATACCTGCTTTTAAAGTTATGAATAGAGTTAGCCTCTACAATCTGCGCCTTTAGATCATTTCAGTTACTACCCTTACGCTAAAAGAAAACTTTCTAACATCTCTATGACACATCTGAGTCTCAAACGTCTATCCGTGCCATCTTGTTCTGTTGATATTCATTTTATACATTGCCTCTGCTTCCTTCCTGTCAATCCCTCTATGTATTTCATACGTCTGTATCATGTTCCCTCTCTCCTTCATTCATTCTAGCGTCGTCACGTTTAGTTCCTTCAGTCTGTCTTCGTACCTCATCCCTCGCAGCTCTGGGACGAGTCTCGTTGTAAACGTCTGCACCTTCTCGAGCTTCCTTATGTGTTTTTTAGATGAGGGGCTCCAGGATGGTGCGGCATACTCTAAGACTGGCTTCACATAGACGGTATACAGTGATCTAAAAGCCTCCTTATTCAAGCTCTTGAAGGATGTTCTGACTTTTGCCAGAGTAGAGTATGCGGCTGACGTTATTCTATTTATATGAGCCTCTGGAGTTAGGTTTGGTGTTATGTCCACTCCCAGGTCTTGTTCTCTAGACGTTATAGGGAGGTAGTTTCCCTTCATTGTGTATTGACCTTTCGGTCTCCTGGCTCTTGATCGCATTTCCATCACCTTACACTTGCTAGTGTTGAACTCTAGCAGCCATTTATCAGACCAGCTCTGCAACCTGTCCAGGTCATCCTGGAGAATCTTACAATTCTCATGTCTCAACTCTCCTCATTAGTGTTGACCAAACCACACACTAAAAAGTGGAGGCACGACGACGTTTCGGTCCGTCCTGGACTATTTACAATCGACTTGAGAATGATCCAGGACGGACCGAAACGTCGTCGTCCCTTCACTTTCTAGTGTGTGGTTTGGTCAACATATTTCAGCCACGTTATTGTGACTCCTCGTCTCCTCATTAGTTTTGCGGCATCTGCAAACATCGACATATAAGACTTAACTCCTGCAGTCAAGTCGTTTACATAAATGAGGAATAGTATAGGACCCAGCAACGATCCTTGAAGCACACAGATTATTACTCTACGCCAGTCCGACTCCTCGCCACTCACTGTCACTCTCTGACAACCTGTCTGTTAGGTAATTCTTTACCCCATGTTAATGCGTTTCCGTCTACTCCGCCTGCGTCTCAAGTTTAATAGTAACCTCATGTGTGGTACTGTATCAAAGGCATTACGGCCGTCTAGAAATATGAAGTCTTCCCAGCCTTCTCTGTCTTGCCTTATTTTCGTTACCTTACTATAAAACTTCGAGAGGTTCGTCAGGCATGATTGCCATTCTCTAAAGTTATATTGTTGTTTACTTAGAAACCTAATTCTTCCCAGGTGTGCAACGAGTCTTAACCTTATAATTCTTTCACTTACTCTGCAAGGAATGCTTGTGAACGACACTGGTCTATAGTTGTCTCTTCTCTATCACCTTTCTAGTAGACTGGCACCACATTTCCTTCTTTCAGCAGCTCTTACCCTTTGTAAGTGACTCATTATAGGTCAGGGCTAGAGGTGTGCCGAGGGTGTGTGCTGCTTCATTTAACATCCATGATGATATTCCATCTGGCCCAGTTGCTTTAGATACATCCAGTGGTGCTAGTTGTATTCTTGCTTCCTCGATTGATGAAGGTTAATCCACCCCAAGAGATGGCACGGGCATGAATAGCCCGTAATTGCTTGCTCCGCTGTTACCTCAATATTCAAGTCATATCCCGCCAAACACACACTGAAACTACGAGTTGGTATAACGTTTGAACAAGTTTTAACATCTAACCAGTTATAACAACTAATATAGCAAGTTGTAACAACGTTCTAATACGTCATAAACACGTTAAGCCAAGATATAACAACTTTATTACAAGTTGTAACAAGCGGAAAATAGAGACAGTTTCGGTTTGTGTTTCCAGGGATCCTCCCCCCAGGGGGGGGGGGTAATAACTCAGGTCATCTCCTCCCCCAGGGGCCACACGGGGTTCATACAGTGCGCCACAGTGTACGACACCTACGTCATCACGGGATCTAAAGACATGACCATAAAGAAGTGGGATATGGCTTCTACCCTCTGCGAGTTCACCTTCCAAGGTTCGTCCGTTTTCTTCAGAAATGTTATTATTATTATATGTTGTAATGGGGTGTGTTTAATGGTCATTACAACACTTGCCGGGTTCACACACTTAGCGAGGTGACAAAGATGGAAGCAGACACATCCTGTACCCGATTCTCAGAGTTCTTACCAACTTACGATATCAGCAGCTCTCTCGATCATGGCGGCTGAGTCGGTATTTAGTGAAGAGTTTACGAGCAGCGGACGGCTACCGGGTGGTGGCTTGTGCATTACAACTGGTAAACTGTTTACTAAGTAGCGAGGTCGAGGCCGCCATGACTCACATAAGTACAGATCTCGCAAGTGGACATGCAACATTTGTTTGTAAGTCCAGCGCCAGAGAACTAAACTAATCAACAGGTAATTGGGTTTGCATGTTACTAATCTTTGTCTACAAACACACCAACACAGATATCTTGACCGACATTGAATATTAAAACAAGACTGATATAAATAATAGGTGTTGTGTTGTGTGTCTAGGAGAGGTGTTGTGTTGTGTGTCTAGGAGAGGTGTTGTGTTGTGTGTCTAGGAGAGGTGTTGTGTTGTGTGTGTCTAGACACCACTAACACCAGATCACCACCACCACACGAGCACCACCACCAGCACCACCCGAGCACCACCACCAGCACCACCCGAGCACCACCACCAGCACCACCCGAGCACCACCACCAGCACCACCCGAGCACCACCACCAGCACCACCCGAGCACCACCACCAGCACCACCCGAGCACCACCACCAGCACCACCCGAGCACCACCACCAGCACCACACGAGCACCACCACCAGCACCACCCGAGCACCACCACCAGCACCACCCGAGCACCACCACCAGCACCACCCGAGCACCACCACCAGCACCACCCGAGCACCACCACCAGCACCACCCGAGCACCACCACCAGCACCACCCGAGCACCACCACCAGCACCACACGAGCACCACCACCAGCACCACCCGAGCACCACCACCAGCACCACACGAGCACCACCACCAGCACCACCCGAGCACCACCACCAGCACCACCCGAGCACCACCACCAGCACCACCCGAGCACCACCACCAGCACCACCCGAGCACCACCACCAGCACCACACGAGCACCACCACCAGCACCACCCGAGCACCACCACCAGCACCACCCGAGCACCACCACCAGCACCACCCGAGCACCACCACCAGCACCACCCGAGCACCACCACCAGCACCACCCGAGCACCACCACCAGCACCACCCGAGCACCACCACCAGCACCACCCGAGCACCACCACCAGCACCACCCGAGCACCACCACCAGCACCACCCGAGCACCACCACCAGCACCACCCGAGCACCACCACCAGCACCACCCGAGCACCACCACCAGCACCACCCGAGCACCACCACCAGCACCACCCGAGCACCACCACCAGCACCACCCGAGCACCACCAGCACCACCCGAGCACCACCAGCACCACCACCAGCACCACCACCAGCACCACCACCAGCACCACCACCAGCACCACCCGAGCACCACCAGCACCCGAGCACCACCAGCACCACCAGCACCACCACCACCACCAGAGCACCACCAGCACCACCAGAGCACCACTACCACCACCAGAGCACCACCACCACCACCAGAGCACCACCAGCACCACCCGAGCACCACCAGCACCACCAGAGCACCACCAGCACCACAAGAGCACCACCAGCACCACCAGAACACCACCAGCACCACCAGCACCACCAGAGCACCACCAGCACCACCAGAGCACCACTAGCACCACCAGCACCACCAGCACCACCAGAGCACCACCAGCACCACCAGAGCACCACCAGAGCACCACCAGCACCACCAGCACCACCAGCACCACCAGAGCACCACCAGCACCACCAGAGCACCACCAGCACCACCAGCACCACCAACACCAAAGCACCACCACCACCAGCACCACCAGCACCACCAGCACCACCACCACCAGCACCACCAACACCAAAGCACCACCAGCACCACCAACACCAAAGCACCAGCACCACCAGCACCACCAGCACCACCAGCACCACCACCACCAGCACCACCAACACCAAAGCACCACCAGCACCACCAGAGCACCACCAGCACCACCAGAGCACCACCAGCACCACCAGCACCACCAACACCAAAGCACCACCAGCACCACCAGAGCACCACCAGCACCACCAGAGCACCACCAGCACCACCAGCACCACCAGAGCACCACCAGCACCACCAGAGCACCACCAGCACCACCAGAGCACCACCAGCACCACCAGAGCACCACCAGCACCACCAGCACCACCAGAGCACCACCAGAGCACCACCAGCACCCGAGCACCACCAGCACCACCAGCACCCGAGCACCACCAGCACCACCAGCACCACCAGCACCCGAGCACCACCAGCACCCGAGCACCACCAGCACCACCAGCACCACCAGCACCCGAGCACCACCAGCACCACCAGCACCCGAGCACCACCAGCACCCGAGCACCACCAGCACCCGAGCACCACCAGCACCCGAGCACCACCAGCACCCGAGCACCACCAGCACCCGAGCACCACCAGCACCCGAGCACCACCAGCACCCGAGCACCACCAGCACCACCAGCACCCGAGCACCACCAGCACCCGAGCACCACCAGCACCACCAGCACCCGAGCACCACCAGCACCCGAGCACCACCAGCACCACCAGAGCACCACCAGCACCACCAGAGCACCACCAGCACCACCAGAGCACCACCACCACCAGAGCACCACCAGCACCCGAGCACCACCAGCACCACCAGAGCACCACCAGCACCACCAGAGCACCACCAGCACCACCAGAGCACCACCACCACCAGAGCACCACCAGCACCCGAGCACCACCAGCACCACCAGAGCACCACCAGCACCACCCGAGCACCACCAGCACCACCAGAGCACCACCAGCACCACCAGAGCACCAACAACACCAGAGGTTACTAACCAGTACCATAAGAACAGGACACACAGGCCGCGTGAACCGCCTCATATGTACCGGAGAGTTCATCTTCAGCACCTCGCACGACAAGACGGCGAGGGCGTGGCTCTTCGACACCCGCGACGTTCACGACCCCGCCGAGGCCGGCATCCGCGTCTTCGAGGTACTCTTAGTCTTCTTGTGTCCGCCTGTCACTTCAGCCCATCTTCACTCGCTGATGGGAAGTTCCCTCTACATGACTATGGGCGGGCTGCATCACATGACTATGGGCGGGTTGCATCACATGACTATGGGCGGGTTGCATCACATGACTATGGGCGGGTTGCATCACATGACTATGGGCGGGTTGCATCACATGACTATGGGCGGGCTGCATCACATGACTATGGGCGGGCTGCATCACATGACTATGGGCGGGTTGCATCACATGACTATGGGCGGGTTGCATCACATGACTATGGGCGGGCTGCATCACATGACTATGGGCGGGTTGCATCACATGACTATGGGCGGGCTGCATCACATGACTGTGGGCGGGCTGCATCACATGACTATGGGCGGGCTGCATCACATGACTATGGGCGGGTTGCATCACATGACTATGGGCGGGCTGCATCACATGACTGTGGGCGGGCTGCATCACATGACTATGGGCGGGCTGCATCACATGACTATGGGCGGGCTGCATCACATGACTATGGGCGGGCTGCATCACATGACTATGGGCGGGTTGCATCACATGACTGTGGGCGGGCTGCATCACATGACTGTGGGCGGGTTGCATCACATGACTATGGGCGGGCTGCATCACATGACTATGGGCGGGCTGCATCACATGACTATGGGCGGGCTGCATCACATGACTATGGGCGGGCTGCATCACATGACTATGGGCGGGCTGCATCACATGACTATGGGCGGGCTGCATCACATGACTATGGGCGGGTTGCATCACATGACTATGGGCGGGCTGCATCACATGACTATGGGCGGGTTGCATCACATGACTATGGGCGGGTTGCATCACATGACTATGGGCGGGCTACATCCCTCACACATGATTACATTAGATTTTTTCTTCATTTTGTATTCCTATGTTCAAATTACACTTCTGTATAAGCTTTAAGCTCCGTCCTTATAAGGCACACATTTACATATTCCAGACCGTCTTCATAAACAAAGCAGCTACTCACATAATCATAATAGGCAATGTTCATTCCATGCAGCCACCAACCCCGCTTGCAAATGAAAAACTCATAACACACTACTCACAACTGATGACGTCCGAACATTTCTCAAATAAGGCTTCGCTGACAACCCTATGTTTGAATGGCAATTGAGTAAATGTTTCATCCACGTACTTGAAGTTCAAATATTTGGTAAGAGCCTAACCTGCTCCTGAACACACAATACTCATCTTTGGGGTCGGCCGCTGGATGGAATGAACCTAGCCTGAGGACGGGCTGCCACAGAACGCAAACGCCCAACCGAATATAATGTAGGCTTAACGATACAGTACGCTCTATTAACTAATAATAATATTTCATATACCAGACAATATTATTTTATATACTAAATCATATGTTTTCATTCAATAATTCATACAAATTAAGGAGTGTACATTGCGTGAGGGCTCGGAAGATATGCAGCCCAGAGTTTATACATCAAGAAATGAGAGCCACATATTGTTAGCTTCAATTTAAAACACCATAAATATTTTGTGGTAAAAGCTAATAGAATTGCTCGCAATACTTTATTCGGTTTCAAAGAGACAGTAATACGATATAAAGAATACAACAATTCTGAATTCCATGATAACGTCAGTGAAATTCCAAAATTAATAAAACTATTCAATATTAATGTAACATTTAGGAATGGTTAGGTTTGATAAAATTTCTATGTTGAATCTGATACATACATATAAGGTCAGGAGCCAGTATATATGCGGAGGAAGGAAAGACTGATGGGAACTACAGGAGCACCTTATATGTGCAGCACGGTATCAGAAGGGGCGACAATGCATGCGGACACGGGGCGTGACTCTGGGATACGACACTATAGCCTATCTATCCTCCCTCAGGGACACACTGGGATAGTGTCCCCTATCATCTTCGTGCCGGGGCGGGACATGGGAGTCCCAGACGAGAACGGCTACAACATTAACCCGGCGGACCTCGTCATCACCGCCAGCTTCGACAACACTGCCCGGGCTTGGTCCTTCGACACTGCCCAGTGCCTCAAGGTCAGCCACTCACCCACACAAGGTCAGCCACTCACCCACACAAGGTCAGCCACTCACCCACACAAGGTCAGCCACTCACCCACACAAGGTCAGCCACTCACCCACACAAGGTCAGCCACTCGCCCACACAAGGTCAACCAATACACACAAACGTATTCTCACGTAAACTCGTACATATACATTCAAGAAATTTGAAAACTCTGTAAAAACACTAAATTGTAACTTTCCTAAACAAAACTGAACCTTAATATATGTTCTAAATTCTTTAGTATTATATAATGTAATGAGGTACTGAAGTTTTTGGATCATCTGAGATTCGAACTCGGGCCTGATTAATACATGACCGCTGTTCTACCAACCAGGATATGGATGTTCATATGCGATAAGTAGATATTTATATTGTTATCCATTTGAGGTGGTCGGCACAGCGACAGCCTCACTTCTTGCAGGACGGCGTTTGATCCCCGATGATCCCAGTAGGTGGATCCCGTTCCTTCACCGAGTCCTCCCGCCCCAGCTCATCTCCTTTCCATGCGCTACGCGGCCATTCTGGCCTAGCACTTGGGCTTGATAACACGCTACGTTACATTACCTATTGTTGCAGACATTCAAGGGTCACAAGAAGCCCATCACCAGCATGGACACGGACCCCAACGGACACATCCTGTACACCGGCAGCCAGGACCAGAGTATTATCGCTTGGGACATCTCCAGAGGCACCAAGATGAAGGTACCAGCCCCTCCTGCCTCTACTGTAACCTCCATGTGGTACACCTTCCACCAGCACCTCTTGTTGCTGCCTCTACTGTAGGCTCCCTGCCTCATATGTGGTGCACCTTCCACCAGCACCTCTTGTTGCTGCCTCTACTGTAGGCTCCCTGCCTCATATGTGGTGCACCTTCCACCAGCACCTCTTGTTGCTGCCTCTACTGTAGGCTCCCTGCCTCATATGTGGCACACCTTCCACCAGCACCTCTTGTTGCTGCCTCTACTGTAGGCTCCCTGCCTCATATGTGGTGCACCTTCCACCAGCACCTCTTGTTGCTGCCTCTACTGTAGGGTCACCATGTAGGAGTACCACACACACAGATGCCACTGACCCAGACGGCGAAAAACATGTTCCTTCGTCATGAAAAGTATCATGTGTAGCCTTCCCAGTATCACGTGTACATTTATCATTAAGTGGATAATCTAATATTTTTCATGTCGGTAAAGTCTAGGGAACGAGGCTGCCGCATTTAACTATCTATTTATCGAAACTGTTTTAAATCAACAAAAGGTAATAATAGAATGTAATGTGTACAAAGTTGGAGGCTCGGTGGCCGGGTGGTGTGTGTGTGTGTGTGTGTGTGTGTGTGTGTGTGTGTGTGTGTAGTGGTGTGTACTCAGTTGTGCTTGCGGGGGTTGAGTTCTGGCTGTTTGGTCCCGCCTCTCAACTGTTAATCAACTGGTGTACAGATTCCTGAGCCTACTGGGCTCTATCATACCTACATATGAAACTGTATTTGAAACTCTTCCCTTCCCCCCCTCTCTCCTCCCTTCCTCCTCTCTCCAAAGTTATTATATTTACTAGTAAAACCACGCTGTCACCTGTGAACTCCTTAAACCACGCTATCACATGTGAACACTCATAACCATTGACAGGCTAGATAATACTGTGACAGACACATCCCTCCGTCGCAAGTCCTGAATTGTTCTCCTGAGTTGAAGTACTCTTGGTCTCCTGCAGGTGGTGGAGGACGCCCACGCTGGGGCCATCCTGTTCCTGCGGGTAGTGAACAGGTTCATGTACACCACCGGCACGGACCACACGGCCAGGTGCTGGGTGAGGGAGGGCCTGGAGAACACCCGCACCTTCAGGGACCACACCGACTCCGTCCCCTGCGCCAGGTTCCACAATGGTGTTTGTAAGTGGTGCTAAGGCGCGCCCCTGTCTCTTATATTGCTCCGGTTGCTCAAGGCCTCATCCCAACCACTTGGGCTGGACGGTAAGAGCGACGGTCTCGCGTCATGCAGGTCGGCGTTCAATCCCCGACCGTCCAAGTGGTTGGGCACCATTCCTTCCCCCCCCCCTCGTCCCATCCCAAATCCTTATCCTGACCTCTTCCAAGTGCTATATAGTCGTAATGACTTGGAGCTTTCCCCCTTAATAGTTCCCTAGTTCAAGGCCTCATCCTGTCACTATTACCTTCTCGTAAAACTACTTTACCCACCTACATTTTCCTTAGTTTACCTGTTGAGTACGACCACAGTTGTATTTAGAGAGCAAAAGAATATACTAGTGTTATAAGTTTAGGAATTTATTCCGTACGAGTTGTGATCGTCAAAACTTTAGTAAAATGTTGCATATATAATGGACTGAATATTACATATATATATAATATGTATATATATATAATATATATATATATATAATATATATATATATATATATATATATTCCCTCCAATGCGTTATGTGTGGTTTCCTCCGAGGCTATGGGTCCCCCTTCTTCCAGCCAGAGGTGGTACTCCCTTCCCTATTGAAAAAAAATTATATATATATATATATATATATATATATATATATATATATATATATATATATATACACTAGTAACTAGTAATATATATATATTACTATTATACTATATATAATATATTATACTATATATATATATTACTAGTATACTAGTAATATATATATATATATATATATATATATATATATATATACATATATATATAATGATAATGTCGTACCTAGTAGCCAGAACGCACTTCTCAGCCTACTATGCAAGGCCCAATTTGCCTAATAAGCCAAGTTTTCATGAATTGTTTTTCGACAACCTAACCTACCTAACCTAACCTAACTTTTTCGGCTACCTAACCTAACCTATAAAGATAGGTTAGGTTAGGTTAGGTAGGGTTGGTTAGGTTCGGTCATATATCTACGTTAATTTTAACTCCAATAAAAAAAATTGACCTCATACGTAATGAAATGGGTAGCTTTATCATTTCATAAGAAAAAAATTAGAGAAAATATATTAATTCATGAAAACTTGGCTTATTAGGCAAATCGGGCCTTGCATAGTAGGCTGAGAAGTGCGTTCTGGCTACTAGGTACGATATATATATATATATATATATATATATATATATATATATATATATATATATATATATATATAATATATATATAATTATAATTATTATTATTATTATTATTATAATAATAACACACACACACACAAAACACCAAACTGAAGTTTTACAACTTTAGAACACTTCCCCATCAGGAGTTCACTTGCGTGTTTAGGCAAGTTACTGCATTAAGCATCGACACAGTGTTCTCCATATTAACGGACTTTATGAAAGAACGCGAGTGACCCCTCACTAGCTTTAGTTGCCCTAGGGAGGTGGCGATCTTTGGGAGGATAAAATACCCCGAAATTACCATCTCTTTTTAAGGGTCTGAGTTTGGTGTAGTGGGTTAAAGGCGTACCCGTTATGCCAGTTGCTGTGAGGCTTCTGTGCTGGCTGGGGTTCAAGTCTCCTGATGGGAAAGTGTTCTAAAGTTGTAAAACTTAAGTTGCGTGTTTAGGGAAGTTACTGCTTAAAAAATTATATATATATATATATATATATATATATATATATATATATATATATATATATATATATATATATATATATATATATATATATATATATACTGGAATAAAATAGACCCACCTCCCACGACTTCACAGTTTTCTTAAACCAGTCTCAGAGTAAAAGAGTAACTATTCTATTTTTTAGTATTTCACACCGCTTGGCTCCCCTCACTGGCGACCACCCACACAATTATACCATTATATTTTATTGATGAGAAAGAGACAGACAGACACAGGGCAGAAACGGAAAGACAAATACCGAGACAGATACAGAAAGAGAGACAAAGACCGAGAGACAAATTGAATAAACAGGCAGTCTAGATGGATTAATAGTTGGATGGTTAGATAGATGAATAGATGGAGGGATATACAGATGGATGGATAGACAGATGGAAACAGATTTGTGGAGAGGTGTACTTACAATGCGTGAAATCCTGATCAGGCTTCAGTGGAAGCCTCAGGACCCTCCTAGAGGTTTCAGTTCAACCTCAGGTTGCATTGCTTTTAACCATGTCGTGGTGTAGTGGTCTAGGGCGTGTCCTTGGGAGTACCAAGTGTGATGCTTGACTCATCCTCGTGGCTCCTGCTGATTTCTAGTATATCTCCCCATCTCTCTCCTTTCCTGCAATGTGGTAAAGTCCAGTTTCCTTGGTCTTTCCTCATAGCTTAAACCCTTCAGTTCAGGAACGAGTATTGTTGCGTTTCTTTAGACTTTTTCTAGTTTCTCCTTGCCCTTTTTCAAGTAAGGGATCTACGCTGGGAACGCATATTTAGGTGTGGGTCTCAAATTCGCTCGATATAGGGTCCCAAAAAAGCCCCTTTGTCCAAATGATTTAAGAATACACGAATGTTGGCCAGTTAGCGATATGAAGCTCTTGTTATGCAGTTAGTGTGGGTGTTTGGCATTAGGTTTGGGGTTATGACCACTCCCAGCTCTTCCTCCTTTTCTGAGTGAAGAATTTACTTTCTCTTGTCTTCATCCTTTACTGTTGTACTTGTCTTCGCACTCATGTTCTCAATCCTCATAACTTTGCATTTGGCTGGGATAAACTCTAGCAGCAATTTTTCAGACCACTTCTGAAGTATATTCATATCCGTTTACAATGTCTCACAATCTGTCTCTGTCCTAACTCTTCTCATCAGTTTCGCATCTGGAAACATTGATATTAAGTTGCCAATCCTGTCTGATCGCGCGGGTGTGCGATCAGACAGGAAATTGCGGTTGTGTGTGTGTGTGTGTGTGTGTGTGTGTGTGTGTGTGTGTGTGTGTGTGTGTGTGTACTCACCTAGTTGTGCTTGCGGGGGTTGAGCTTTAACTTTTGTCCCGCCTCTCAACTGTCAATCAACTGGTGTACAGATTCTTGGGCCTACTGGGCTCTATCATATCTACACTTGAAGCTGTGTATGGAGTCAGCCTCCACCACATCACTGCCTAATGCATTCCACCTGTTAGCTACTCTGACACTGAAAAAGTTCTTTCTAACGTCCCTGTGGCTCATGTGGGTACTTAGTACCGATGAGTGAGAGAGAGAGAGGTGTGTGTGTGTGTGTGTGTGTGTGTGTGTGTGTGTGTGTGTGTGTGTGTGTGTGTGTGCGCGCGAGTGCGATTAACAGAGTTCGTTTGCGATATTTGTCACCATCTTACAGTGTACACGGCTTGCAACGACGGCATAGTGAGGGCCTTCAACGCTAAGAGTGGTTCACTGAAGCGTAAGTTCATCGGGCACGAGAGTGCGGTGACGTGCCTGGCGGTGTGTGTGAACCAGCAGGGGCAGGAGGTGTTCACGAGGCTCCTCACCGGCTCCAACGACAGCACCCTCAGGGTATGGAACGCCACGGGCATCAGGTACTTATATCGCCCTCACTTTCACACATTAATAATCAAATCACGATCTTTATTCGTAAAGACTTGTATATTTATAATTGAGTTAGTTTATATAAAATTACAGTACTGTACAATAATTACGTAAGAGAAAGTTACAGTAACTGCATAGTACGTACTCATCATTATGTGCTCTATAAATCTGATTTAGAATAATTATAATATATATATATATATATATATATATATATATATATATATATATATATATATATATATATAATATATATATATATATATAATATTATAGTGATGCAGAAGTCTTAAGAGATGTCTGGAGTGAACAGGTGTTACAGCCATAGACAATTTCACCATTAGAGCTCTGACACTGATATTGACATAATATTGAGCATAAAATTAAGGCGACAAGAAGACAATTTGATGGAGAGTAATATATACTAACACCGTGTAGTTATATAAATTTGCACAACCTCTGCCTTTTACATCATAATAATTTAGGGACTAGACTGGAACATCGTTTATACTGCAAGGCTCATCCTGCAACATTGCTCTAACTTTATGCATTGTGAGAACGTCTTTGGAGCAGGACGGCAGGTTGGAGCCAGCATCTTAGGTCACCCTGGACATACACATTAGCCCAAGGACCGTGATATGCTCAACGTTAAGCAATCTGGCGTCCTACGGGACGTCAGGTTTCCACCGAGCTGGCAGCCAATCCATTTTTGTTTAACATAAAATCAGGTGTAGGCGGTGGAGTTCCCCCCTCAAATGGTCCCAGCAAATACATAATGAAAGTACATCAGCTTTATATATCTATGATAACATCTTTGGGGCAGCGTGGCTGAAACCACTCTTGTTCCTAGTTCAAGAGAATGATCTACCCGACGGAGCGAATTCGTGCAAGTCAATGTTTGTACATGATGCAAGGCTGACGAGGAACGTGAAAACAAAGTGCAGGAAGGTAGAGGACCTTGACTAACTCCAGGAGTCGTCAAACAAATGGTTGCTGGAATTAAATCCCAACACGTCTAAGGTTATGAAGATGAGAAAGCGAGAAATTAGACCGAGGAAGCATCTACAAGAATGGGAAAGAGACAGATTTGGGAGTGGGTATAATTGTATCACTAACAACAGAGCTACACAGAACTAAGGTAACACTGGCAGCATATGGAAGCTGGGAAATATAAAATCATCGTTTAGAAACTAAAACCAGGATTCCTTTAAGGCAATTTACGCAACATTTGTTAGACCAATACTGGAATATGCAGCACCGGCATGGCTAATGGAACTAAATCTCCATCCCTTGAAGATAAAAAAAGAACAGGAAATATGATCGCAAAATACATGATACTGAGGGGAAGAACCAGACGGACAAGGACAGCCTCTTAACATTGAGAGACTATATGACGTGGAGACAGGAAAGGGCAGTGAGGTAAAGCAATGTAAGGAAAGACTTGTACTCCTGCACGGGTGGTCAACTTGTACCCCTGCACGGGTGGTACCCCTGCACGGGTGGTACCCCTGCACGGGTGGTACCCCTGCACGGGTAGTACCCCTGCACGGGTAGTACCCCTGCACGGGTGGTGCCCCTGCACGGGTGGTACCCCTGCACGGGTGGTACCCCTGCACGGGTGGTACCCCTGCACGGGTGGTCAACAAGTGGTATGCCTTGACGGAAGTTGTGGAAGCCAGCCACAAAATTTGGGCAAATTCGACACAATTTGAACTGTGGAATACTTCAAATTTAAGGCAAGAGGTTCAACAAGGGCAGTCAGCGAGGCATAGAGAAGTAGACCACAGTCCCCGATGGACACTGTTACGGCCACTTAGGACCAGTAACCGGGTTCTTTGTTATAACCTTTTTTAGTGTATTCGACCCATAGTCGGAAGTTGGCTTTCAAGAAATGGCGATATAGCGCAATAAAGAGTAAAGGGGGGGGGGGGATACACTATTCTTTTCTATAATAATTACCTTTACCAATAAAAATATATTTACCGTCACCATTAAAATGTCTTCGATAAAATAGATTATGACTACACGTATATACAGTAATGGCACTTTCACTGAAGACACTACTACGTTGGCAGTGTTCACCAACTTCAGCGTTTCCGTCGCCCAGTACCTGGCGCACGTGTACTGACAAACGCTGGCGAGTTTGTCAGTACACGTTTTTTTACGTGGGCCAGTCCACCGACAGTTTCACGAGGTGCCTACACCCCCACTATCGTTCTCCAGCTACTCACTGGCAGAGGACTTGAGCCACACGCTGATCGGGGTCACAAACAACCATACACAGGGGTAGCTAACCCTTGGCAGAAGCCTCTAGCAACCGCCTAGCAGCACTTCACGATAGGCACCTCACTGTCACCCGTTACTCTCCTAAGCCAATCCCGGGGTATGCCCATCTCTACCAACACTTACGTAATTTAGCAGCTAACGCACTGCTCAGATCGACGGCGACTTAGTCTTCTTCCAGAAAAAAGCTGAGACTACGTGGACAGCCCAAGGTAAACTGCCTTCCTCAGTACAATCACCTCCACACGTCTTTTCTGTGGACAAAAATGTTATCAATTAAACGGAGGGTACACTGGGGGGAAGCCATGAGGTAACACTCACGTTGCAACCCGTTCTCGCACTTGCTTATAGTCAATATTGGCTTATTTAATAAGTGCATTTGTGACATACTAATTGATTGTGAATATTTTAGTTTACCTTGAAAAGCTTCATAGAAAACATCGACCTCACCTAACCTTCTTAGTATGTTAAGATAAGCATCTTATTGCTTCTTATTTACAATTATTAATTAACCTATCAACGGTATAGGTTAAGTAATAATTGTAATTAAGAAGCAATAAGATGCTTATCTTAACATACTAAGAATGTTAGGTGAGGTCGGTGTTTTCTATGAAGCTTTTCAAGGTAAACTAAAATATTTACAATCAATTAGTATGTCACAAATGCACTTATTAAATAAGCCAATATTGACAGAAGCAAGTGCGAGAACGGGTTGCACTCATCGGGGGAGTTGACATTATACTCGTAGCACAAACTAGGTGGCGCTGATCTTGGTACGCCACTCGCCAGAGGTCGTCCACGTCGACCTCACATTCCGATTAAGGCAGGAAACCAGAGCCATTTGCCGCTGACACGCCACCACCAATAGATGGCGTTGTCCATGTAGCGTCCAATATCAGGGGAGTTTGAGTGGAGACTCATAGATGGCGTTGGAATTGCCATGCCACACCCAGACGATGGTGCCGATACCGTAACATTGTTCGGTAAATACTGTTAGATAAGGGTGTATGTGAGGAACGTGTAAGATGAACTGGCTGCGAACTCGGTGCCTCCAGAGTCCTTGTAGGTTCCGACGGACTCGTGCTTGTGTAACTTTTAACATATCGTGGTCCAGGGGTTACAGTGTGTTTGATCCCGCTCTCCTGCTCCACACACTCTCTCACTGATTCATCACGTTAATGTCATTGTATTGTATATCATGCACTCTGTTAGAGTCCAGGGCATAGTACTTGCATCATGCACTCTTTTAGAGCCCAGGGCATAGTACTTGCATCATGCACTCTGTTAGAGCCCAGGGCAACCATCCCCCCCCCGGTATGTGCTTCAGAGAAGCTGCGGGATCCTTGTGAGGGAAGTAGCACTCCAGGTTGCAATTCTTTTACCGTGTCGTGGCGCAGTCGACTAAGGCTCGTCTGAGATTATCCCGGACGCAGGTTCGAACCCTCATCACGACTCTTGTGGATTTGTTCATTTGATATATCACACTATTGTGATTTCTATGTGTACACTGAGAGGTGTATCCCGCTTCTTGGTGTATATGCACTGAGAGGTGTACCCTGCTTCTTGGTGTATATACACTGAGAGGTGTATCCCGCTTCTTGGTGTATATACACTGAGAGGTGTACCCCACTTCTTGGTGTATATACACTGAGAGGTGTACCCTGCTTCTTGGTGTATATACACTGAGAGGTGTACCCTGCTTCTTGGTGTATATACACTGAGAGGTGTATCCCGCTTCTTGGTGTATATACACTGAGAGGTGTACCCCACTTCTTGGTGTATATACACTGAGAGGTGTACCCTGCTTCTTGGTGTATATACACTGAGAGGTGTACCCTGCTTCTTGGTGTATATACACTGAGAGGTGTACCCTGCTTCTTGGTGTATATACACTGAGAGGTGTACCCTGCTTCTTGGTGTATATACACTGAGAGGTGTATCCCACTTCTTGGTGTATATACACTGAGAGGTGTACCCTGCTTCTTGGTGTATATACACTGAGAGGTGTATCCCACTTCTTGGTGTATATACACTGAGAGGTGTACCCTGCTTCTTGGTGTATATACACTGAGAGGTGTACCCTGCTTCTTGGTGTATATACACTGAGAGGTGTATCCCACTTCTTGGTGTATATACACTGAGAGGTGTACCCTGCTTCTTGGTGTATATACACTGAGAGGTGTACCTTGCTTCTTGGTGTATATACACTGAGAGGTGTACCCCGCTTCTTGGTGTATATACACTGAGAGGTGTACCCTGTTTCTTGGTGTATATACACTGAGAGGTGTACCCAGCTTCTTGGTGTATATACACTGAGAGGTGTACCCAGCTTCTTGGTGTATATATACTGAGAGGTGTACCCTGCTTCTTGGTGTATATACACTGAGAGGTGTATCCCGCTTCTTGGTGTATATACACTGAGAGGTGTACCCCGCTTCTTGGTGTATATACACTGAGAGGTGTATCCAGCTTCTCAGTATATATACACTGAGAGGTGTATCCAGCTTCTCAGTGTATATACACTGAGAGTTCACCTAACCTTACGGTGGTCAAGGTCCCCGCGGCCTGGGCACGTGAACTTTAGCTCTAGAACTAAAATAAATCTGGCCTATTTGGCCAGTAAACACTTGTGGTAGCCATAACAGACTCTGATGACAATGATCTGCTTCCCTGCAGCGAGCAGCTGCCGTCAGTGGGCGAGGCTGAGGACCACGAGTACAGCTGGCAGCAGGACCAGCGGCTGGAGGAGCTCAACCGTCACCTAGACGGCTACCTGCCCGACGACCCGCTCTCCAAGTCCTCGGCTTCCTCCGTCGGCGCCGGCAGCAAGACGACCCTCGAAGCTGACACCTTAGGCATCATTGATGTTGACACCTAGAGCAGACGCTTTGGACCGTGGCGAAGGAACGTGTGACGTGTACACCGCTAGAGGGAGAGGTTGTGACGGTGTACAACGCTAGAGGGAGAGGTTGTGACGGTGTACAACGCTAGAGGGAGAGGTTGTGACGGTGTACAACGCTAGAGGGAGAGGTTGTGACGGTGTACAACGCTAGAGGGAGAGGTTGTGACGGGGTACAACGCTAGAGGGAGAGGTTGTGACGGTGTACACCGCTAGAGGGAGAGGTTGTGACGGGGTACAACGCTAGAGGGAGAGGTTGTGACGGGGTACAACGCTAGAGGGAGAGGTTGTGACGGTGTACACCGCTAGAGGGAGAGGTTGTGACGGTGTACAACGCTAGAGGGAGAGGTTGTGACGGTACAACGCTAGAGGGAGAGGTTGTGACGGTACAATGCTAGAGGGAGAGATGAAGATGGTGTACAAGAACTCACAAGTCTCAGATCCGGGTATGCCGAAGGCAAACATTTGTTTTCCATGCTCAGGGATTCTGAAAAAATATCAATGCATCTTAGAAGAAAGTAGACATAATTCTGTCTCTTAAGCCAAATAACTCTGGTAATTACAGACAAAATTAATAAACATCGTCCATTAGTAAAACTGGAGAACGGATGGTTTTAAATAAGCAATTGTGGAAGATTGGAGATCTACATAAGCACGTATTTGGCTTCACTAGAGGAGTAGGTATAGTAAAGGAACATTACTAGAAACAGTTAACTTAGGCTCGGCTATAGTGATCTTCGTTGATCTAGAAAAGGCATTTGAATTTGCAAGCAATTTAACACACCTTTATCCTTTATCCAAAAAAGATATTGTGACAACTGGTAGCCTGGATTTAAGATTACCTAAGTCACTGATGTGCCAAAGCAAAGCTGCAGGGCAAAGTATCAGTCTACCACCTGCATTACAATGGGACTCCACTAGGAGGAGTCTATACACAGGTGTAGGATACACACAGGTGTAGGATATACACACAGGTGCGGGATATATACAGGTGCGGGATATATACAAGTGTGGGATATACATTGAAATAACGTAATAATGCATCGTGTAATAACGCACCTTCTAATAACGTACCGTGTAATAATGCATTATGTTATAACGCATTGAGTAATAATGCACTGTGTAATAACGCATTGTGTAATAACACATCGTGTAATAACGCATCGTTTAATAACGCATCGTTTAATAACGCAGCACCGTGTAATAATGCATTATGTAATAACGCATTGTGTAATAATGCATCGTGGAATCCGTACGGTGTAATAACACATTGTGCAATCAGCTCATGATGTCTAGTAGTAAGAGAGAGAGAGGGAGAGGGACAGACAGACAGAGACAGACAGAGACAGACAGAGACAGACAGAGCGAGACAGAGATCTGTTGTTGCCAGTGTACTATACTAGTAGAACAAGCCAGATCACACGAACATGGTGACCCTACCTGTGCCTGTTGTAACCACCACTGGTCACAACTAAACACATGACCACAAGGTTACCACGGAGCGGCTGAGAGGTAAAAGACTTCATGTTTCCACACGGGGTGGTCTCCGAAATTACCTTGCTTGGCCCACTTTTGTGTGTAGTAAAATCAAGGCAGGACGGCCAACTGTTCACAGCGGTCAACAAGTGAATAGTGCCGACAGCAACACCACAGAATCCAAAGTGAATTCTGCCACATTATAGGTCGCATGTAATTCTTAATATGAAGCAGGGAATTAGAGTTTCGGTTCACATCAATATTTGTTTTTAATGTGGTGCTATTTTAATATGGTTCCCGTTTATGGGGACAACGGATTTATAGGTGAGGGGGAGGGGTTTCACTGATGCAATCATGTATATCTTACGACAACTAGTTTATTATACTTAAACGTATAGATATACATAGTTGGCGGTAAATTGTTTTTAAGAAGCATTATAGGCAAATCTTCGTGCAGTATCCGTTCTTCAGCCGATACTCAGATCTCTGGCTTCAAGTTCAAGTAAGTTGATTGAGACAAGAAAAAAAGATACATCTCAAAGGGATAGAGTAGCTTAGGCTATCTCCGGCTTAACACTCAATATGATACGCTTCACAGATCATAGCTGCCAACACCACTGCCGTTATAGTTAAAGGACAATATCAGGATCTCACCACGATAAGCTGGACACATTAGCATGCACACGAAGTCTGACGTGTTATCAAATACATCACAGATACATGCTCGATCATGTGACCATCACTCGTGAGCTCACACGGCCACACCAATGTGAGTTTCAGCTCTCCTCCAGTCTCAGCTGGATCACCCTATGGCACCACATACGTGAGACAATGTGTATGCAAAAATACAACGTACTTACATAAATCAGCTCTCACACATTCACATCCACGCTTCTTCGCCATCGTTTGGTGGGCGCACAGCTATGATCATCAGTCTCCACCGCTGTAGTCTCAGTACCACCGACGGAAGTCGAGTAATGGAGGAGCCAAGCTGAACTGTCCAGAGTTCTGTACTTTGGGACTGGTCAGCTCTTAAGAGCAGGAGGGTCCACCTCTGATCTGCGCCAAGTTCTCACCGAGAATGAACGATGGTGTGGTTACACGGCTCAAATCTCGCAATTCATTAAAACTTACACAGACCACCAATCAGAATGCAGCTGTTACCTTAACCAGACATTCTGATTGGCTCAACCATAGGTCCGTCTGACGTCAACAGAGGTACATTGAGCGTAGCTAGCTCGACAGTTGAGGTCACTTCCCTGACCTGACTCCAGCCTTCTTGCCACTGAAGCTTGTTGCATCTTAAATGGTGATGCTTCATCAATCTCAACACATTGCGACGTGTAGCTCCCATCATCTTGTGAAGCCAGACATTGTTTGCCTTCACTCATATTCCATCTAAATTGCAAATGAGATTACCTATCCAGGGACACCCAAGACAAGGTTACTCCAACCTGGAAGGGAAGGGAACTATTAGGGATCAAACAAGCCATTACGCCTATATAGCACTTGGAAGGGGTCAGGATAAGGATTTAGGATGGGACGGGTATCCGTGTATCCTTCAAAAATTTACACGCAAGTCCAGCTCAGACTCAGAACAACTTATTGTTCTCTTACATGTGTATTGTAACATTCATACAAGGGAAGGCGGAGAATTCGCATGATGTTTCATCATTTGTCCTGCTCTTATAGTCATCACTGTCATCAATGTTTTGGCCTAATGAGATCACGTGACTCTGCATTTAATAAGCCTATCACAACTAACAGCTTCTGACTAACCATCACTGATATTTTTTGTCCTCAATAAATGCACTGAAAAATACGACACACATCTCGCTATATACATCCTGGAGTGTTGAATTGTATTATCGATTACTCAGTTAAGTGAATCGACTTGAGAATGGTCCAGGGCGGGCCGAAACGTCGTCGTCCCTTCACCTTCTAGTGTGTGGTCTAGTCAACATACTTTAGCCACGTTATTGTGACTCATCGCCTGCACCCAATTAAGTCATTTATAATGTTTCAACAAAATAACATGTTATCATATTTGTTCCACACAAGATGAATATTTGAAGCATAACTAGAGTGAATTATGGGCCATCTGAGGCTACCTTTGTCCTCTGGTGTTGACGCCGGGGATAACGATGAAAGCGCTCGGTCCAGTGTGGGATCATACTATCTTCCACTGAGACCAAAGTCAAGAATTGTCCATTCTTAACTTTGCCAAAAAGAAATGAAGAGATCTCTGGCATAAGTCTGCTCCCAGGAGCTGCAGCACAACCACAAGATCCAGGGCGCCCAAGCAACTCCTCAAGATACTCTGGCATAAGTCTGCTCCCAGGAGCTGCAGCACAACCACAAGATCCAGGGCGCCCAAGCAACTCCTCAAGATACTCTGGCATAAGTCTGCTCCCAGGAGCTGCAGCACAACCACAAGATCCAGGGCGCCCAAGCAACTCCTCAAGATACTGTGGAATAGTAAATACTTTCCTTCATATTTCCTGGAATGTGCACTTCATTATACTCTATATTTTTTCTACATAAATAATTATATATTTCTGGCTCTTTTTTTTATACCAATTCTTATATATATATATATATATATATATATATATATATATATATATATATATATATATATATATATATATATATATATATTTTTTTTTTTTTTTTTTTTTTTTTAATAGGGAAGGGAGTACCACCTCTGGCTGGAAGAAGGGGGACCCATAGCCTCGGAGGAAACCACACATAACGCATTGGAGGGAATGTGAGTCCCCTCCAATACAGTTTCTGTGTGCTTTTCTCCTACCACCCCCTTCCTTTTATATATATATATATATATATATATATATATATATATATATATATATATATATATATATATATATATATATATATATGCCGTACCTAGTAGCCAGAACGTCGTACTCGGCCTACTATGCAAGGCCCGATTTGCCTAATAAGCCAAGTTTTCATGAAATAATTGTTTTTCGACTACCTAACCTTACCTAGCTTTCTCGGCTACCTAACCTAACCTAACCTATAAAGATAGGTTAGGTAGGGTTGGTTAGGTTCGGTCATATATCTACATTAATTTTAACTCCAATAAAAAAAATTGACCTCATACATAATGAAATGGGTAGCTTTATCATTTCATAAGAAAAAATTAGAGAAAATATATTAATTCAGTAAAACTTGGCTTATTAGGCAAATCGGGCCTTGCATAGTAGGCCGAGAAGTGCGTTCTGGCTACTAGGTACGACATTATATATATATATACACACACATATATATACATATAGGAGAAGGAAAGATTAAGTGTTCAATGAGAATCCACAAGGTGTTCTCTGAATACTCTTTATTTTCTTCTTCAAGGCTCTGGGTCCCTAGAATTGCGCCAGAGGTAGTGCAGTTGTAGGCCACGATTCTGGCACGAATCCTCGACAATTTTTATGTTTTTCTTCACTGAAGCAGGTAAGTTGAAAAATTAACTCTCCAAAGTTAATTTTTACTTTTTATTGGGTCTGACGCCTAGTGATGCGTTTCGTGAGGTCACTCCTCACATTTTCAAAGACAAATTCTACCGTGTTGTTGTTGTTGTTTTTTATTTAGGTACTCAGAACAAAATGTCTATGTAGCACGGGCTATAGTGAGCCCGTAAAATTGAGTTCACAAAAGAATCTTTCTTTAAAAAAGAAAGGATCACAAAAGGATCTTTATTCAAAAGATAGATCGTCTCGCCGTTCACACAAAGAGACCATCACCAGGGATATTTTGACAAGTAACACCGAAATAATTAATAGATACGATGACAATAGAAGATTAGACATCAGTGAGGCCACGAAAATGGACCACGAAGAGCCATCACGTGGCTGTTCGTGGTCCAATTTTATCCCCAAGATGTCCACTTCATCATCGAGTATTTATTTTGTCCACCTGTATGTATGCCTGTCCCAGGTTCGATGTCGTTCACTCTAGCTATGACTGTATAACTATAGTTATAACTGCCTGTGTTTTCTCTGCCACCTGTGTTCTGCCATCGTCAACCCCAGGAAGAAATCGCTGCAAGCTTAATGAGCCTCTATAGCAGTCAATTTCTTCACGGCAATATAAGTAAAGGCTCTTATGCGAGGCTTTATATAAGGTGCGGTCATTAGCATAGGCTGGAGCTGAAAATTCAGTAATTTGGCGCAGTAGATGACTGAAGTAGACATTCCACAACACGGGGCCAGGCACACGGGCGTCCGGTGACGCCAGGCTTGTAGATTCTTCTCCATTGAGGGACAGCAAAAGGGTTCTTGAAGGTAGTCGCTAAATAATTGTGAGGTGGATCACGAGATACTCATTGCTTGCATCTTTGCAAGCAATCCTAGGTGTCCTACTCTCTTGCTTTCACTAAGAAAACGCTCTCTTACGCTATCTCACATTATCATATTTTTTCTCATGCTCTCTTGCACAGTCTCTCGTTCTCTTAAGGTCTTTCGTACACTCTTTGTCTCATGCTCTCTAGCTATATCTTTCTTTTTGCGGGTGACAAACATGGAGAGAGAGAAGGCAGTGCTTGGGGAGGGTGGACACGGAGTAGGGGGAGTGGGTGACCGTGGCGACAGGTGTCCGGGGGGCGGGGGGACCCGTTGCTGCCACGCACCTCCAGTGTCACTCAGGGCGCCCCTCCGCTACCACCTCCAGCCATGAAGCGGTCAGTACCTGTCACTTGCTATAGGCTACCTCGCCCCCAGACAGCGGCCAATGTCTTCAGACGTGGTCACACTTAAGCGGAGATCATCTGTCAAGTTTTTTAACTCGCCCCACGGAGTTACTTGTTCCTGTGTTCCTAAACCCGCCTTAATGACGTACCCAGTTCCTGTGTTCCTAAACCCGCCTTAATGACGTACCCAGTTCCTGTGTTCCTAAACCAGCCCTAAGGACGTACCCAGTTCCTGTGTTCCTAAACCCGCCTTAATGACGTACCCAGTTCCTGTGTTCCTAAACCCGCCTTAATGACGTACCCAGTTCCTGTGTTCCTAAACCAGCCCTAAGGACGTACCCAGTTCCTGTGTTCCTAAACCCGCCTTAATGACGTACCCAGTTCCTGTGTTCCTAAACCCGCCTTAAGGACGTACCCAGTTCCTGTGTTCCTAAACCCGCCTTAATGACGTACCCAGTTCCTGTGATACCGCCTCCCTCCCTCTCCAATGCTCCCTCCCTGTTCCACGCTCCCTCCCTCCCTGTTCCACGCTCCATCCCTTCCTGTTCCCCGCTCCCTCCCCGCCTACTCCACGCTCCCTACCTTCCTGTTCCACGCTCTCTCATACAGTGGAGAGAGGTTTCCTTTCCCTTCCACACAGTGTATGCATCGCCTGTTTACTCCCCTTTACCTGCTGACATTCAAAACACTCCAAAATAACATCTCTCTGCTGACCAAAATCGTACTAGGAAAATGTGATTTTACAATGTATTATTCAAGTCAGTGTGTGTTTACGTCCGGCGTGCGCTGGCTTGTGTTTGAGTCTTGGAACCTGACGACGAACGCTTCACGACAACCATTATTTGCATCCTGTAAGTCTGCCTAGGAGCAGTTTACGAAGCCAAATGTAATACCTTGTTTAGGCAGGCTTCAGACAGGAATTATATATATATTTTTTTTAATGTAGCATATTCCGTATGTGATCCGAATTACCTACGAAAAGAATAAACCTTACTGTGCAATGCATAAATCAATGGCCAGGTGTGTGTGTGTGTGTGTGTGTGTACTAACCTATTTGTACTCACCTATTTGTGCTTGCTGGGGTTGAGCTTTGGCTCTTTGGTCCCGCCTCTCAACCGTCAATCAACTGGTGTACAGATTCCTGGATAGAGCCTACTGGGCTCTATCATATCTACATTTAAAACTGTGTATGGAGTCAGCCTCCACCACATCACTGCTTAATGCATTCCATCTGTTAACTACTCTGACACTGAAAAAAGTTCTTTCTAACGTCCCTGTGGCTCATGTGGGTACTCAGTTTCCACCTGTGTCCCCTTGTTCGCGTACCACCCGTGTTAAACAGTTTATCCTTATCTACCATGTCAATGCTTATCCTTATTTACCCTGTCAAGTCTTATCCTTATCTGCCCTGTTTATCCTCATATATCTTGCGTGCGTCGGCTTCAGGTAGGTTGCGTGCGGCATCTTCAGGTAGGTTGCGTGCGTCATCTTCAGGTAGGTTGCGTGTGTCAGCTTCAGGTAGGTTGCGTGCGTCAGCTTCAGGTAGGTTGCGTGCGTCAGCTTCAGGTAGGTTGCGTGCGTCAGCTTCAGGTAGGTTGCGTGCGTCAGCTTCAGCTAGGTTGCGTGCGTCAGCTTCAGGTAGGTTGCGTGCGTCAGCTTCAGGTAGGTTGCGTGCGTCAGCTTCAGGTAGGTTGCGTGCGGCATCTTCAGGTAGGTTGCGTGCGTCAGCTTCAGGTAGGTTGCGTGCGTCAGCTTCAGGTAGGTTGCGTGCGGCATCTTCAGGTAGGTTGCGTGCGTCAGCTTCAGGTAGGTTGCGTGCGGCATCTTCAGGTAGGTTGCGTGCGTCAGCTTCAGGTAGGTTGCGTGCGTCATCTTCAGGTAGGTTGTACGCGTCAGCTTCAGGTAGGTTGCGTGTGGCATCTTCAGGTAGGTTGCGTGCGTCATCTTCAGGTAGGTTGCGTGCGTCAGCTTCAGGTAGGTTGCGTGCGTCATCTTCAGGTAGGTTGCGTGCGTCATTTTCAAGTAGGTTGCGTGCGTCTTCTTCAGGTAGGTTGCGTGCGTTAGCTTCAGGTAGGTTGCGTGCGTCATCTTCAGGTAGGTTGCGTGCATCATCTTCAGGTAAGTTGCGTGCGTCATTTTCAAGTAGGTTGCGTGCATCATCTTCAGGTAGGTTGCGTGCGTCAGCTTCAGGTAGGTTGCGTGCGTCATCTTCAAGTAGGTTGCGTGCGTCATCTTCAGGTAGGTTGCGTGCGTCATCTTCAGGTAGGTTGCGTGCGTCATCTTCAGGTAGGTTGCGTGCGTCATCTTCAGGTAGGTTGCGTGCATCATCTTCAGGTAGGTTGCGTGCGTCATTTTCAAGTAGGTTGCGTGCATCATCTTCAGGTAGGTTGCGTGCGTCAGCTTCAGGTAGGTTGCGTGCGGCATCTTCAGGTAGGTTGCGTGTGTCAGCTTCAGGTAGGTTGCGTGCGTCAGCTTCAGGTAGGTTGCGTGCGTCATCTTCAGGTAGGTTGTGCGCGTCATTTTCAAGTAGGTTGCGTGCGTCATCTTCAAGTAGGTTGCGTGCGTCAACTTCAGGTAGGTTGCGTGCGTCAGCTTCAGGTAGGTTGCGTGCGTCATTTTCAAGTAGGTTGCGTGCGTCATCTTCAGGTAGGTTGCGTGCGTCATCTTCAGGTAGGTTGCGTGCGTCAGCTTCAGGTAGGTTGCGTGTGGCATCTTCAGGTAGGTTGCGTGCGTCAGCTTTAGGTAGGTTGCGTGCGGCATCTTCAGGTAGGTTGCGTGCGGCATCTTCAGGTAGGTTGCGTGCGGCATCTTCAAGTAGGTTGCGTGCGTCATCTTCAAGTAGGTTGCGTGCGTCATCTTCAGGTAGGTTGCGTGCGTCATCTTCAGGCAGGCTCCGCGCGGTGGCTGGCTGTGTTAGTGCGTGTGTGTGGGGCCACAACCCTACAGTAGACACCCACACCTGCTCCAGCAAGTATGTAGCGTGGGGGGCGAGCAGGAGGTGGCGCCACAGTCGGTCAGGGGCCGCCACAGGGTGTCTCAGGTAACGTGCTGCGGTCACCAGTTAAATTTGTCGCAGGTGCACCCAACCCCACCAGCTAATATTAACCTTAATTGTCAAAATGACACCAATTTCAGTGTAATATACGGGGGGGACATCAAGCTGCTGCTTGCCTTGCTTGGTTGTTTGCTTGCGTGACTGTCTGCCCTACTGGTGAACAGGTGGCCTAGTCAGCCAAGATGGAAGACAGCTCCTGGTCGCAGTAGCTAAAGATTTTCAGGGAGTCGCTCGCTAATGGTGTGTCCGGGCCCCAGTTGACCAGGGCGGGGAGACGTATTGCCCCGCTGGCTTACACTCTACACCAGGAACCTGGAGCTGTCTTGCTTCCTGGTACTTGTTGTCTCTCTCTCCCTCCCCCCGTGGTAAGCACACTGTCAGGGTTACCATAGCAGGTACCACAACAACATTGATCGCATCAATGACTACCATTTAAGTGTGGAGGACATCACACGGAGATTGTCTTGCCTCTCCTCACTGTTCTGTCCTTATTGCTTACACTATACTCACTGTCTTCACTATACTCACTGTCTTCACTATACTCACTGTCCTCACTGTATTTACTGTCCTCACTGACTTCACTGCCCTCATAGTCTTTACTGTTCTAATTACTGTCCTCACTGTCTTTACTATCCTCACTGTCTTTACAGTTTTCACTGTCCTCGTTAGTCTTCTGTCTTTACTGTCCTCACTGTTGTCAGTGTCCTCATTGTCTTATTACCACCACTGCCATCATTATTAACACAGTCAATATTATCAACTCTGTCTTTATTATCAATAGTGTTCTCATTATCAACACTGTCTTCGCTACGAACCCTTCGTAACCGGGTTCTTTATAAACTCTATGATCCTACTCAAGTTCAGAGAAACCTAATCTTGGTGGGAATATAGTGTAATGTTTAAAAGGTAAATGAAAAGAATAACGCTTAAAATAACCCGTTATAATTTCCCATCACCATTATAATATATACAAGTCTCTGCGAGGTCAACAAGAGGGGCGTTGCTAGCCCTTACGCTCGCCTGCTTCACGGATGACGGACACAATATGCCTCTGATGCAACCCGTCCTCGACTCAAGTCCATTACATCCAGCGGTCGACCCCACAGACGCATTCATAAATTTTAACATGCTGTTCATTCAAAACGGGAATTTTCTCAAGTATAAATAAATATTATAATATATTAGCATATTGTGCATATATAGGCATAGGTTAGGTTAGGTTAGGTGTTTAGGTTCTGTTGGCGATTATTTGTATTTGTAGTACGTGGGTGAAGCATTTATAGCGTTGTGATTCGAACAAAATTCGTCAGTGAAGCACTTGTTCCGGATATGTTCGAACGTCAGCAGTTGTGAGTCGTGTGTAAACCGCTTTTCATTCATAAACAGGGGGTTTGGCGGGTGCATGGAATCACTTTTGGATCTTTGTTTGGAGGACGGGCTGTCTGATGAGGTCTTTGATGCTCCACGTCCGTTACACACTCGCTGGGACGCTCAATCAGCAAAGTCAGCTAAGCTCAACTAGCCCCACTGGCTAGGACCTTCCAGAACCAGAATCTACACCGCCCAGCCATAGCGCTCACCTAGCCTCACTGGCTAGCACCTCCAGGAGTGAAGTCTACAGTACTCAACAGCAGCGCTCAACTAGCCCACTTGGCTAGCATCTTCAGGTTGACCCAAGTCTTCCACTGTCCCGACTTCACAGACTTCCATCCCTCGTCGGTGTTACTCGCCATCTTTCAGCCCAGCAGACTAAAAGATGGGA